>NW_028168831.1:0-84000 GCF_964035555.1 Netta rufina | reverse complement strand
TGCCATGGCAACCATGGGGTTGTGTTGCCATGGGAACCATGGCGTTTAGTTGCCATGGTAACCACGGGGTTGTGTTGCCATGGTAACCATGGCGTTTAGTTGCCATGGCAACTATGGTGTTCTGTTGCCATGGTAACCATGGGGTTGGGTTGCCATGGCAACCATGGGGTTGTATTGCCATGGGAACCATAGGGTTGGGTTGCCATGGCATCCACGGGGTTGGGTTGCCATGGCATCCACGGAGTTTGGTTGCCATGGCAACCATGAGGTTCTGTTGCCATGGTAACCATGGCGTTGTGTTTCCATGGCAACTACGGGGTTCTGTTGCCATGGTAACCATGGGGTTGGGTTGCCATGGCATCCACGGGGTTGGGTTGCCATGGCAACCACGGGGTTTGGTTGCCATGGCAACCATGGGGTTCTGTGTCCATGGTAACCATGGGGTTGTGTTGCCATGGTAACCATGGCGTTTAGTTGCCATGGCAACCACGGAGATTGGTTGCCATGGTAACCATGGGGTTGTGTTGCCATGGTAACCATGGCGTTTAGTTGCCATGGCAACTATGGGGTTCTGTTGCCATGGTAACCATGGGGTTGGGTTGCCATGGCAACCATGGGGTTGTGTTGCCATGGGAACCATGGGGTTGGGTTGCCATGGCATCCACGGGGTTGGGTTGCCATGGCAACCACGGGGTTTGGTTGCCATGGCAACCATGGGGTTCTGTGTCCATGGTAACCATGGGGTTGTGTTGCCATGGTAACCATGGCGTTTTGTTGCCAAGGGAACCATGGGGTTGGGTTGCCATGGCATCCACGGGGTTGGGTTGCCATGGCAACCACGGGGTTTGGTTGCCATGGGAACCATGGTGTTCTGTGTCCATGGTAACCATGGGGTTGTGTTGCCATGGTAACCATGGCGTTTTGTTGCCATGGCAACTATGGGGTTCTGTTGCCTTGGCAACCATGGGGTAGTGTTTCCATGGCAACCATGGGGTAGTGTTGCCATGGTAACGATGGGGTTGGCTTGCCATGGCAACCACGGGGTTGTGTGCTCATGGGAACCATGGGGTTGTGTTGCCATGGTAACCATGGGGTTGGGTTGCCATGGTAACCACGGGGTTTGGTTGCTATGGCAACTATAGGGTTCTGTTGCCATGGTAACCATGGGGTTGGGTTGCCATAGCAACCATGGGGTTGTGTTGCCATGGGAACCATGGGGTTGGGTTGCCATGGCATCCACGGGGTTGGGTTGCCATGGCAACCACGGGGTTTGGTTGCCATGGCAACCGTGGGGTTCTGTGTCCATGGTAACCATGGGGTTGTGTTGCCATGGTAACCATGGCGTTTTGTTGCCATGGCAACTATGGGGTTCTGTTGCCATGGCAACCATGGGGTAGTGTTTCCATGGCAACCACGGGGTTTGGTTGCCATGGTAACCATGGGGTTGTATTGCCATGGGAACCATGGGGTTGGGTTTCCATGGTAACCATGGGGTTGTGTTGCCATGGCAAACTTGGGGTTGTGTTGCCATGGTAACCATGACGTTTAGTTGCCATGGCAACCACGGAGTTTGGTTGCCATGGTAACCACGGGGTTTGGTTGCCATGGTAACCATGGGGTTGGGTTGCCATGGCAACCATGGGGTTGTGTTGCCATGGTAACCATGGGGTTGGGTTGCCATGGCAACCATGGGGTTGTGTTGCCATGGGAACCATGGGGTTGGGTTGCCATGGCATCCACGGTGTTGGGTTGCCATGGCTACCACGGGGTTTGGTTGCCATGGCAACCATGGGGTTCTGTGTCCATGGTAACCATGGCGTTGTATTGCCATGGTAACCATGGCGTTTAGTTGCCATGGCAACCACGGAGTTTGGTTGCCATGGTAACCATGGGGTTGTGTTGCCATGGTAACCATGGCGTTTAGTTGCCATGGCAACTATGGGGTTCTGTTGCCATGGTAACCATGGGGTTGGGTTGCCATGGCATCCACGGGGTTGGGTTGCCATGGCATCCACGGGGTTGGGTTGCCATGGCAACCACGGGGTTTGGTTGCCATGGCAACCATTGGGTTCTGTGTCCATGGTAACCATGGGGTTGTGTTGCCATGGTAACCATGGCGATTTGTTGCCATGGCAACTATGGGGTTCTGTTGCCATGGCAACCATGGGGTAGTGTTTCCATGGCAACCACGGGGTTTGGTTGCCATGGTAACCATGGGGTTGTGTTGCCATGGCAACCATGGGGTTTGGTTGCCATGGCAACCATGGGGTTGTGTTGCCATGGTAACCATGGGGTTGGGTTGCCATGGCAACCATGGGGTTGGGTTGCCATGGTAACCATGGCGTTTTGTTGCCATGGTAACCATGGCGTTTAGTTGCCATGGCATCCAAGGGGTTGGGTTGCCATGGCAACCACGGGGTTTGGTTGCCATGGCAACCATGGGGTTCTGTGTCCATGGTAACCATGGGGTTGTGTTGCCATGGTAACCATGGCGTTTAGTTGCCATGGCAACCACGGAGATTGGTTGCCATGGTAACCCTGGGGTTGTGTTGCCATGGTAACCATGGCGTTTAGTTGCCATGGCAACTATGGGGTTCTGTTGCCATGGTAACCATGGGGTTGGGTTGCCATGGCAACCATGGGGTTGTGTTGCCATGGGAACCATGGGGTTGGGTTGCCATGGCATCCACGGGGTTGGGTTGCCATGGCAACCACGGGGTTTGGTTGCCATGGCAACCATGGGGTTCTGTGTCCATGGTAACCATGGGGTTGTGTTGCCATGGTAACCATGGCGTTTTCTTGCCATGGCAACTATGGGGTTCTGTTGCCATGGCAACCATGGGGTAGTGTTTCCATGGCAACCATGGGGTAGTGTTGCCATGGTAACGATGGGGTTGGCTTGCCATGGCAACCACGGGGTTGTGTTCTCATGGGAACCATGGGGTTGTGTTGCCATGGTAACCATGGGGTTGGGTTGCCATGGTAACCACGGGGTTTGGTTGCTATGGCAACTATGGGGTTCTGTTGCCATGGTAACCATGGGGTTGGGTTGCCATAGCAACCATGGGGTTGTGTTGCCATGGGAACCATGGGGTTGGGTTGCCATGGCATCCACGGGGTTGGGTTGCCATGGCAACCGTGGGGTTCTGTGTCCATGGTAACCATGGGGTTGTGTTGCCATGGAAACCATGGCGTTTTGTTGCCATGGCAACTATGGGGTTCTGTTGCCATGGCAACCATGGGGTAGTGTTTCCATGGCAACCACGGGGTTTGGTTGCCATGGTAACCATGGGGTTGTGTTGCCATGGGAACCATGGGTTTGGGTTGCCATGGTAACCATGGGGTTGTGTTGCCATGGCAACCTTGGGGTTGTGTTGCCATGGTAACCATGACGTTTAGTTTCCATGGCAACCACGGAGTTTGGTTGCCATGGTAACCACGGGGTTTGGTTGCCATGGTAACCATGGGGTTGGGTTGCCATGGCAACCATGGGGTTGTGTTGCCATGGTAACCATGGGGTTGGGTTGCCATGGCAACCATGGGGTTGTGTTGCCATGGTAACCATGGCGTTTAGTTGCCATGGCAACTATGGGGTTCTGTTGCCATGGTAACCACGGGGTTGGGTTGCCATGGCAACCATGGGGTTGTGTTGCCATGGGAACCATGGGGTTGGGTTGCCATGGCATCCACGGGGTTGGGTTACCATGGCAACCACGGGGTTCGGTTGCCATGGCAACCATGGGATTCTGTGTCCATGGTAACCATGGCGTTGTGTTGCCATGGTAACCATGGCGTTTAGTTGCCATGGCAACCACGGAGATGGTTGCCATGGTAACCATGGGGTTGTGTTGCCATGGTAACCATGGCGTTTAGTTGCCATGGCAACTATGGGGTTCTGTTGCCATGGGAACCATGGGGTTGGGTTGCCATGGCAACCATGGGGTTGTGTTGCCATGGGAACCATGGGGTTGGGTTGCCATGGCATCCACGGGGTTGGGTTGCCATGGCTACCACGGGGTTTGGTTGCCATGACAACCATGGGGTTCTGTGTCCATGGTAACCATGGCGTTGTGTTGCCATGGTAACCATGGCGTTTAGTTGCAATGGCAACCACGGAGTTTGGTTGCCATGGTAACCATGGGGTTGTGTTGCCATGGTAACCATGGCGTTTAGTTGCCATGGCAACTATGGGGTTCTGTTGCCATGGTAACCATGGGGTTGGGTTGCCATGGCATCCACGGGGTTGGGTTGCCATGGCATCCACGGGGTTGGGTTGCCATGGCAACCGCGGGGTTTGGTTGCCATGGCAACCATGGGGTTCTGTGTCCATGGTAACCATGGGGTTTTGTTGCCATGGTAACCATGGCGATTTGTTGCCATGGCAACTATGGGGTTCTGTTGCCATGGCAACCATGGGGTAGTGTTTCCATGGCAACCACGGGGTTTGGTTGCCATGGTAACCATGGGGTTGTGTTGCCATGGCAACCATGGGGTTGGGTTGCCATGGCAACCATGGGGTTGTGTTGCCATGGTAACCATGGGGTTGGGTTGCCATGGCAACCATGGGGTTGTGTTGCCATGGTAACCATGTCGTTTAGTTGCCATGGCAACCACGGAGTTTGATTGCCATGGTAACCACGGGGTTTGGTTGCCATGGTAACCATGGGGTTGGGTTGCCATGGCAACCATGGGGTTGTGTTGCCATGGTAACCATGGGGTTGGTTTGCCATGGCAACCATGGGGTTGTGTTGCCATGGTAACCATGGCGTTTAGTTGCCATGGCAACTATGGGGTTCTGTTGCCATGGTAACCATGGGGTTGGGTTGCCATGGCAACCATGGTGTTGTGTTGCCATGGGAACCATGGGGTTGGGTTGCCATGGCATCCACGGGGTTGGGTTGCCATGGCAACCATGGGGTTGTGTTGTCATGGGAACCATGGGGTTGGGTTGCCATGGCAACCATGGGGTTGTGTTGCCATGGCAACCATGGGGTTGGGTTGCCATGGCATCCACGGGGTTGGGTTGCCATGGCAACCACGGGGTTTGGTTGCCATGGCAACCATGGGGTTCTGTGTCCATGGTAACCATGGCGTTGTGTTGCCATGGTTACCATAGCGTTTAGTTGCCATGGCAACCACGGAGTTTGGTTGCCATGGTAACCATGGGGTTGTGTTGCCATGGCAACCATGGGGTTGTGTTGCCATGGTAACCATGGGGTTGGGTTGCCATGGCAACCATGGGGTTGTGTTGCCATGGTAGCCATGGCGTTTAGTTGCCATGGCAACTATGGGGTTCTGTTGCCATGGAAACCATGGGGTTGGGTTGCCATGGCAACCATGGGGTTGTGTTGCCATGGGAACCATGGGGTTGGGTTGCCATGGCATCCACGGGGTTGGGTTGCCATGGCAACCACGGGGTTTGGTTGCCATGGCAACCATGGGGTTCTGTGTCCATGGTAACCATGGCGTTGTGTTGCCATGGTAACCATGGCGTTCAGTTGCCATGGCAACCACGGAGATGGTTGCCATGGTAACCATGGGGTTGTGTTGCCATGGTAACCATGGCGTTTAGTTGCCATGGCAACTATGGGGTTCTGTTGCCATGGGAACCATGGGGTTGGGTTGCCATGGCAACCATGGGGTTGTGTTGCCATGGGAACCATGGGGTTGGGTTGCTATGGCATCCACGGGGTTGTGTTGCCATGGCTACCACGGGGTTTGGTTGCCATGGCAAACATGGGGTTCTGTGTCCATTGTAACCATGGCGTTGTGTTGCCATGGTAACCATGGCGTTTAGTTGCCATGGCAACCACGGAGTTTGGTTGCCATGGTAACCATGGCGTTGTGTTGCCATGGTAACCATGGCGTTTAGTTGCCATGGCAACTATGGGGTTCTGTTGCCATGGTAAACATGGGGTTGGGTTGCCATGGCATCCACGGTGTTGGGTTGCCACGGCATCCACGGGGTTGGGTTGCCATGGCAACCACGGGGTTTGGTTGCCATGGTAACCATGGGGTTGTGTTGCCATGGTAACCATGGGGTTGGGTTGCCATGGCAACCATGGGGTTGTGTTGCCATGGTAACCATGGCGTTTAGTTGCCATGGCAACCACGGAGTTTGATTGCCATGGTAACCACGGGGTTTGGTTGCCATGGTAACCATGGGGTTGGGTTGCCATGGCAACCATGGGGTTGTGTTGCCATGGGAACCATGGGGTTGGGTTGCCATGGCAACCATGGGGTTGTGTTGCCATGGTAACCATGGCGTTTTGTTGCCATGGCAACCACGGAGTTTGACTGCCATGGTAACCACGGGGTTTGGTTGCCATGGTAACCATGGGGTTGGGTTGCCATGGCAACCATGGGGTTGTGTTGCCATGGTAACCATGGGGTTGGGTTGCCATGGCAACCACGGGGTTTGGTTGCCATGGCAACGATGGGGTTCTGTGTCCATGGTAACCATGGCGTTGTGTTGCCATGGTAACCATGGCGTTTAGTTGCCATGGCAACCACGGAGTTTGGTTGCCATGGTAACCATGGGGTTGTGTTGCCATGGCAACCATGGTGTTGTGTTGCCATGGTAACCATGGGGTTGGGTTGCCATGGCAACCATGGGGTTGTGTTGCCATGGTAACCATGGCGTTTCGTTGCCATGGCAACTATGGGGTTCTGTTGCCATGGTAACCATGGGGTTGGGTTGCCATGGCAACCATGGGGTTGTGTTGCCATGGGAACCATGGGGTTGGGTTGCCATGGCATCCACGGGGTTGGGTTGCCATGGCAACCACGGGGTTTGGTTGCCATGGCAACCATGGGGTTCTGTGTCCATGGTAACCATGGGGTTGTGTTGCCATGGTAACCATGGCGTTTAGTTGCCATGGCAACCACGGAGTTTGGTTGCCATGGTAACCATGGGGTTGTGTTGCCATGGTAACCATGGCGTTTAATTGCCATGGCAACTATGGGGTTCTGTTGCCATGGTAACCATGGGGTTGGGTTGCCATGGCATCCACGGGGTTGGGTTGCCATGGCAACCATGGGGTTGGGTTGCCATGGCAACCATGGGGTTGCGTTGCCATGGTAACCATGGCGTTGTGTTGCCATGGTAACCATGGCGTTTAGTTGCCATTGCAACCACGGTGTTTGGTTGCCATGGTAACCACGGGGTTTGGTTGCCATGGTAACCATGGGGTTGGGTTGCCATGGCAACCATGGGGTTGTGTTGCCATGGTAACCATGGGGTTGGGTTGCCATGGCAACCATGGGGTTGGGTTGCCATGGTAACCATGGGGTTTAGTTGCCATGGCAACTATGGGGTTCTGTTGCCATGGTAACCATGGGGTTGGGTTGCCATGGTAACCATGGGGTTGTGTTGCCATGGGAACCATGGGGTTGGGTTGCCATGGCATCCACGGGGTTCTGTGTCCATGGTAACCATGGCGTTGTGTTGCCATGGTAACCATGGCGTTTTGTTGCCATGGCAACTATCGGGTTCTGTTGCCATGGCAACCATGGGGTTGTGTTGCCATGGTAACCATGGCGTTTAGTTGCCATGGCAACTATGGGGTTCTGTTGCCATTGTAACCATGGGGTTGGGTTGCCATGGCAACCATGGGGTTGTGTTGCCATGGTAACCATGGGGTTGGGTTGCCATGGCAACCATGGGGTTGGGTTGCCATGGCAACCATGGGGTTGTGTTGCCATGGTAACCATGGGGTTGGGTTGCCAAGGCAACCATGGGGTTGTGTTGCCATGGTAACCATGGCGTTTAGTTGCCATGGCAACCACGGAGTTTGATTGCCATGGTAACCACGGGGTTTGGTTGCCATGGTAACCATGGGGTTGGGTTGCCATGGCAACCATGGGGTTGTGTTGCCATGGTAACCATGGGGTTGGGTTGCCATGGCAACCATGGGGTTGTGTTGCCATGGTAACCATGGCGTTTTGTTGCCATGGCAACCACGGAGTTTGACTGCCATGGTAACCACGGGGTTTGGTTGCCATGGTAACCATGGGGTTGGGTTGCCATGGCAACCATGGGGTTGTGTTGCCATGGTAACCATGGGGTTGGGTTGCCATGGCAACCATGGGGTTGTGTTGCCATGGTAACCATGGCGTTTAGTTTCCATGGCAACTATGGGGTTCTGTTGCCATGGTAACCATGGGGTTGGGTTGCCATGGCAACCATGGGGTTGTGTTGCCATGGGAACCATGGGGTTGGGTTGCCATGGCATCCACGGGGTTGGGTTGCCATGGCAACCACGGGGTTTGGTTGCCATGGCAACCATGGGGTTCTGTGTCCATGGTAACCATGGGGTTGTGTTGCCATGGTAACCATGGCGTTTAGTTGCCATGGCAACCACGGAGTTTGGTTGCCATGGTAACCATGGGGTTGTGTTGCCATGGTAACCATGGCGTTTAGTTGCCATGGCAACTATGGGGTTCTGTTGCCATGGTAACCATGGGGTTGGGTTGCCATGGCATCCACGGGGTTGGGTTGCCATGGCAACCATGGGGTTGGGTTGCCATGGCAACCATGGGGTTGGGTTGCCATGGTAACCATGGCGTTGTGTTGCCATGGTAACCATGGCGTTTAGTTGCCATTGCAACCACGGTGTTTGGTTGCCATGGTAACCACGGGGTTTGGTTGCCATGGTAACCATGGGGTTGGGTTGCCATGGCAACCATGGGGTTGTGTTGCCATGGTAACCGTGGGGTTGGGTTGCCATGGCAACCATGGGGTTGGGTTGCCATGGTAACCATGGGGTTTAGTTGCCATGGCAACTATGGGGTTCTGTTGCCATGGTAACCATGGGGTTGGGTTGCCATGGTAACCATGGGGTTGTGTTGCCATGGGAACCATGGGGTTGGGTTGCCATGGCATCCACGAGGTTCTGTGTCCATGGTAACCATGGCGTTGTGTTGCCATGGAAACCATGGCGTTTTGTTGCCATGGCAACTATCGGGTTCTGTTGCCATGGCAACCATGGGGTTGTGTTGCTATGGGAACCATGTGTTGGGTTGCCATGGCATCCACGGGGTTGGGTTGCCATGGCAACCACGGGGTTTGGTTGCCATGGCAACCATGGGGTTCTGTGTCCATGGTAACCATGGGGTTGGGTTACCATGGCAACCATGGGGTTGTGTTGCCATGGGAACCATGGGGTTGGGTTGCCATGGCAACCATGGGGTTGTGTTGCCATGGCAACCATGGGGTTGGGTTTCCATGGCATCCACGGGGTTGTGTTGCCATGGCAACCACGGGGTTTGGTTGCCATGGCAACCACGGGGTTTGGTTGCCATGGCAACCATGGGGTTGTGTTGCCATGGTAACCATGGCGTTTAGTTGCCATGGCAACCACGGAGTTTGGTTGCCATGGTACCCATGGGGTTGTGTTGCCATGGTAACCATGGCGTTTAGTTGCCATGGCAACCATGGGGTTCTGTTGCCATGGTAACCATGGGGTTGTGTTGCCATGGTAACCATGGCGTTTTGTTGCCATGGCAACTATCGGGTTCTGTTGCCATGGCAACCATGGGGTTGTGTTGCCATGGTAACCATGGCGTTTAGTTGCCATGGCAACTATGGGGTTCTGTTGCCATTGTAACCATGGGGTTGGGTTGCCATGGCAACCATGGGGTTGTGTTGCCATGGTAACCATGGGGTTGGGTTGCCATGGCAACTATGGGGTTCTGTTGCCTTGGTAACCATGGGGTTGGGTTGCCATGGCAACCATGGGGTTGTGTTGCCATGGGAACCATGGGGTTGGGTTGCCATGGCAACCATGGGGTTGTGTTGTCATGGGAACCATGGGGTTGGGTTGCCATGGCAACCATGGGGTTGTGTTGCCATGGCAACCATGGGGTTGGGTTGCCATGGCATCCACGGGGTTGGGTTGCCATGGCAACCACGGGGTTTGGTTGCCATGGCAACCATGGGGTTCTGTGTCCATGGTAACCATGGCGTTGTGTTACCATGGTAACCATAGCGTTTAGTTGCCATGGCAACCACGGAGTTTGGTTGCCATGGTACCCATGGGGTTGTGTTGCCATGGTAACCATGGCGTTTAGTTGCCATGGCAACCATGGGGTTCTGTTGCCATGGTAACCATGTGGTTGTGTTTCCATGGCAACCATGGGGTTGTGTTGCCATGGGAACCATGGGGTTGGGTTGCCATGGCATCCACGGGGTTGGGTTGCCATAGCAACCACGGGGTTTGGTTGCCATGGCAACCATGGGGTTCTGTGTCCATGGTAACCATGGCGTTGTGTTGCCATGGTAACCATGGCGTTTTGTTGCCATGGCAACTATGGGGTTCTGTTGCCATGGCAACCATGGGGTAGTGTTGCCATGGCAACCACGGGGTTTTGGTTGCCATGGTAACCATGGGGTTGGGTTGCCATGGCAACCATGGGGTTGGGTTGCCATGGCAACCATGGGGTTGTGTTGCCATGGTAACCATGGGGTTGGGTTGCCATGGTAACCATGGCGTTTAGTTGCCATGGCAACTATGGGGTTCTGTTGCCATGGTAACCATGGGGTTGGGTTGCCATTGCAACAATGGGGTTGTGTTGCCATGGGAACCATGGGGTTGGGTTGCCATGGCATCCACGGGGTTGGGTTGCAATGGCAACCACGGGGTTTGGTTGCCATGGCAACCATGGGGTTTTGTGTCCATGGTAACCATGGCGTTCTGTTGCCATGGTAACCATGGCGTTTAGTTGCCATGGCAACCACGGAGTTTGGTTGCCATGGTAACCATGGGGTTGTGTTGCCATGGTAACCATGGCGTTTAGTTGCCATGGCAACTATTGGGTTCTGTTGCCATGGTAACCATGGGGTTGGGTTGCCATGGCATCCACGGGGTTGGGTTGCCATGGCAACCATGGGGTTGGGTTGCCATGGCAACCATGGGGTTGGGTTGCCATGGTAACCATGGCGTTTTGTTGCCATGGTAACCATGGCGTTTCGTTGCCATGGCAACCACGGAGTTTGGTTGCCATGGTAACCACGGGGTTTGGTTGCCATGGCAACCATGGGGTAGTGTTTCCATGGCAACCACGGGGTTTGGTTGCCATGGTACCCATGGGGTTTGGTTGCCATGGTAACCATGGCGTTTAGTTGCCATGGCAACCATGGGGTTCTGTTGCCATGGTAACCATGGGGTTGGGTTTCCATGGCAACCATGGGGTTGTGTTGCCATGGGAACCATGGGGTTGGGTTGCCATGGCATCCACGGGGTTGGGTTGCCATAGCAACCACGGGGTTTGGTTGCCATGGCAACCATGGGGTTCTGTGTCCATGGTAACCATGGCGTTGTGTTGCCATGGTAACCATGGCGTTTTGTTGCCATGGCAACTATGGGGTTCTGTTGCCATGGCAACCATGGGGTAGTGTTTCCATGGCAACCACGGGGTTTTGGTTGCCATGGTAACCATGGGGTTGGGGTGCCATGGCAACCATGGGGTTGTGTTGCCATGGTAACCATGGGGTTGGGTTGCCATGGCAACCACGGGGTTGTGTTGCCATGGTAACCATGGCGTTTAGTTGCCATGGCAACCACGGAGTTTGGTTGCCATGGTAACCACGGGGTTTGGTTGCCATGGTAACCATGGGGTTGGGTTGCCATGGCAACCATGGGGTTTTGTTGCCATGGTAACCATGGGGTTGGGTTGCCATGGCAACCATGGGGTTGTGTTGCCATGGTAACCACGGCGTTTAGTTGCCATGGCAACTATGGGGTTCTGTTGCCATGGTAACCATGGGGTTGGGTTGCCATGGCAACCATGGGGTTGTGTTGCCATGGGAACCATGGGGTTGGGTTGCCATGGCATCCACGGGGTTGGGTTGCCATGGCAACCACGGGGTTTGGTTGCCATGGCAACCATGGGGTTCTGTGTCCATGGTAACCATGGCGTTGTGTTGCCATGGTAACCATGGCGTTTAGTTGCCATGGCAACCGCGGAGTTTGGTTGCCATGGTAACAATGGGGTTGTGTTGCCATGGTAACCATGGCGTTTAGTTGCCATGGCAACTATGGGGTTCTGTTGCCATGGTAACCATGGGGTTGGGTTGCCATGGCAACCATGGGGTTATGTTGCCATGGGAACCATGGGGTTGGGTTGCCATGGCATCCACGGGGTTGGGTTGCCATGGCAACCACGGGGTTCTGTTGCCATGGCAACCATGGGGTTCTGTGTCCATGGTAACCATGGCGTTGTGTTGCCATGGTAACCATGGCGTTTAGTTGCCATGGCAACCACGGAGTTTGGTTGCCATGGTAACCATGGGGTTGTGTTGCCATGGTAACCATGGCGTTTAGTTGCCATGGCAACTATGGGGTTCTGTTGCCATGGTAACCATGGGGTTGGGTTGCCATGGCATCCACGGGGTTGGGTTGCCATGGCAACCATGGGGTTGGGTTGCCATGGTAACCATGGCGTTGTGTTGCCATGGTAACCATGGCGTTTAGTTGCCATGGCAACCACGGAGTTTGGTTGCCATGGTAACCACGGGGTTTGGTTGCTATGGTAACCATGGGGTTGGGTTGCCATGGCAACCATGGGGTTGTGTTGCCATGGTAACCATGGCGTTTAGTTGCCATGGCAACTATGGGTTTCTGTTGCCATGGTAACCATGGGGTTGGATTGCCATGGCAACCATGGGGTTGTGTTGCCATGGGAACCATGGGGTTGGGTTGCCATGGCATCCACGGGGTTGGGTTGCCATGGCAACCACGGGGTTTGGTTGCCATGGCAACCATGGGGTTCTGTGTCCATGGTAACCATGGGGTTGTGTTGCCATGGTAACCATGGCGTTTTGTTGCCAAGGGAACCATGGGGTTGGGTTGCCATGGCCTCCACGGGGTTGGGTTGCCATGGCAACCACGGGGTTTGGTTGCCATGGGAACCATGGTGTTCTGTGTCCATGGTAACCATGGGGTTGTGTTGCCATGGTAACCATGGCGTTTTGTTGCCATGGCAACTATGGGGTTCTCTTGACATGGCAACCATGGGGTAGTGTTTCCATGGCAACCACGGGGTTTGGTTGCCATGGTAACCATGGGGTTGGGTTGCCATGGCAACCATGGGGTTGTGTTGCCATGGTAATTATGGGGTTGGGTTGCCATGGCAACCATGGGGTTGTGTTGCCATGGTAACCATGGCGTTTATTTTCCATGGCAACTATGGGGTTCTGTTGCCATCGTAACCATGGGGTTGTGTTGCCATGGCAACCATGGGGTTGTGTTGCCATGGGAACCATGGGGTTGGGTTGCCATGGCATCCACGGGGTTGGGTTGCCATGGCAACCACGGGGTTTGGTTGCCATGGCAACCATGGGGTTGTGTTGCCATGGTAACCATGGCGTTTAGTTGCCATGGCAACCATGGGGTTCTGTTGCCATGGTAACCATGGGGTTGTGTTGCCATGGCAACCATGGGGTTGTGTTGCCATGGTAACCATGGGGTTGGGTTGCCATGGCAACCATGGGGTTGGGTTGCCATGGCAACCATGGGGTTGTGTTGCCATGGTAACCATGGGTTGGGTTGCCATGGCAACCATGGGGTTGTGTTGCCATGGTAACCATGGCGTTTAGTTGCCATGGCAACTATGGTATTCTGTTGCCATGGTAACCATTGGGTTTTGTTGCCATGACAACCATGGGGTTGTGTTGCCATGGTAACCATGGGGTTGGGTTGCCATGGCAACCATGGGGTTGTGTTGCCATGGGAACCATGGGGTTGGGTTGCCATGGCATCCACGGGGTTGGGTTGCCATGGCAACCACGGGGTTTGGTTGCCATGGCAACCATGGGGTTCTGTGTCCATGGTAACCATGGCGTTGTGTTGCCATGGTAACCATGGCGTTTAGTTGCCATGGCAACCGCGGAGTTTGGTTGCCATGGTAACAATGGGGTTGTGTTGCCATGGTAACCATGGCGTTTAGTTGCCATGGCAACTATGGGGTTCTGTTGCCATGGTAACCATGGGGTTGGGTTGCCATGGCAACCATGGGGTTTTGTTGCCATGGGAACCATGGGGTTGGGTTGCCATGGCATCCACGGGGTTGGGTTGCCATGGCAACCACGGGGTTTGGTTGCCATGGCAACCATGGTGTTCTGTGTCCATGGTAACCATGGCGTTGTGTTGCCATGGTAACCATGGCGTTTAGTTGCCATGGCAACCACGGAGTTTGGTTGCCATGGTAACCATGGGGTTGGGTTGCCATGGCAACCATGGGGTTGTGTTGCCATGGTAACCATGGCGTTTAGTTGCCATGGCAACTATGGGTTTCTGTTGCCATGGTAACCATGGGGTTGGATTGCCATGGCAACCATGGGGCTGTGTTGCCATGGGAACCATGGGGTTGGGTTGCCATGGCATCCACGGGGTTGGGTTGCCATGGCAACCACGGGGTTTGGTTGCCATGGCAACCATGGGGTTCTGTGTCCATGGTAACCATGGGGTTGTGTTGCCATGGTAACCATGGCGTTTTGTTGCCAAGGGAACCATGGGGTTGGGTTGCCATGGCATCCACGGGGTTGGGTTGCCATGGCAACCACGGGGTTTGGTTGCCATGGGAACCATGGTGTTCTGTGTCCATGGTAACCATGGGGTTGTGTTGCCATGGTAACCATGGCGTTTTGTTGCCATGGCAACTATGGGGTTCTCTTGCCATGGCAACCATGGGGTAGTGTTTCCATGGCAACCACGGGGTTTGGTTGCCATGGTAACCATGGGGTTGGGTTGCCATGGCAACCATGGGGTTGTGTTGCCATGGTAATTATGGGGTTGGGTTGCCATGGCAACCATGGGGTTGTGTTGCCATGGTAACCATGGCGTTTATTTTCCATGGCAACTATGGGGTTCTGTTGCCATCGTAACCATGGGGTTGTGTTGCCATGGCAACCATGGGGTTGTGTTGCCATGGGAACCATGGGGTTGGGTTGCCATGGCATCCACGGGGTTGGGTTGCCATGGCAACCACGGGGTTTGGTTGCCATGGCAACCATGGGGTTGTGTTGCCATGGTAACCATGGCGTTTAGTTGCCATGGCAACCATGGGGTTCTGTTGCCATGGTAACCATGGGGTTGTGTTGCCATGGCAACCATGGGGTTGTGTTGCCATGGTAACCATGGGGTTGGGTTGCCATGGCAACCATGGGGTTGGGTTGCCATGGCAACCATGGGGTTGTGTTGCCATGGTAACCATGGGTTGGGTTGCCATGGCAACCATGGGGTTGTGTTGCCATGGTAACCATGGCGTTTAGTTGCCATGGCAACTATGGTATTCTGTTGCCATGGTAACCATTGGGTTTTGTTGCCATGACAACCATGGGGTTGTGTTGCCATGGTAACCATGGGGTTGGGTTGCCATGGCAACCATGGAGTTGTGTTGCCATGGGAACCATGGGGTTGGGTTGCCATGGCATCCACGGGGTTGGGTTGCCATGGCAACCACGGGGTTTGGTTGCCATGGCAACCATGGGGTTCTGTGTCCATGGTAACCATGGCGTTGTGTTGCCATGGTAACCATGGCGTTTAGTTGCCATGGCAACCGCGGAGTTTGGTTGCCATGGTAACAATGGGGTTGTGTTGCCATGGTAACCATGGCGTTTAGTTGCCATGGCAACTATGGGGTTCTGTTGCCATGGTAACCATGGGGTTGGGTTGCCATGGCAACCATGGGGTTTTGTTGCCATGGGAACCATGGGGTTGGGTTGCCATGGCATCCACGGGGTTGGGTTGCCATGGCAACCACGGGGTTTGGTTGCCATGGCAACCATGGTGTTCTGTGTCCATGGTAACCATGGCGTTGTGTTGCCATGGTAACCATGGCGTTTAGTTGCCATGGCAACCACGGAGTTTGGTTGCCATGGTAACCATGGGGTTGGGTTGCCATGGCAACCATGGGGTTGTGTTGCCATGGTAACCATGGCGTTTAGTTGCCATGGCAACTATGGGTTTCTGTTGCCATGGTAACCATGGGGTTGGATTGCCATGGCAACCATGGGGCTGTGTTGCCATGGGAACCATGGGGTTGGGTTGCCATGGCATCCACGGGGTTGGGTTGCCATGGCAACCACGGGGTTTGGTTGCCATGGCAACCATGGGGTTCTGTGTCCATGGTAACCATGGGGTTGTGTTGCCATGGTAACCATGGCGTTTTGTTGCCAAGGGAACCATGGGGTTGGGTTGCCATGGCATCCACGGGGTTGGGTTGCCATGGCAACCACGGGGTTTGGTTGCCATGGGAACCATGGTGTTCTGTGTCCATGGTAACCATGGGGTTGTGTTGCCATGGTAACCATGGCGTTTTGTTGCCATGGCAACTATGGGGTTCTCTTGCCATGGCAACCATGGGGTAGTGTTTCCATGGCAACCACGGGGTTTGGTTGCCATGGTAACCATGGGGTTGGGTTGCCATGGCAACCATGGGGTTGGGTTACCATGGCAACCATGGGGTTGTGTTGCCATGGGAACCATGGGGTTGGGTTGCCATGGCAACCATGGGGTTGTGTTGCCATGGTAACCATGGCGTTTAGGTGCCATGGCAACTATGGGGTTCTGTTGCCATGGTAACCATGGGGTTGTGTTGCCATGGCAACCATGGGGTTGGGTTGCCATGGTAACCATGGCGTTGTGTTGCCATGGTAACCATGGCGTTTAGTTGCCATGGCAACCACGGAGTTTGGTTGCCATGGTAACCACGGGGTTTGGTTGCCATGGTAACCATGGGGTTTGGTTGCCATGGCAACCATGGGGTTGTGTTGCCATGGTAACCACGGGTTGGGTTGCCATGGCAACCATGGGGTTGTGTTGCCATGGTAACCATGGCGTTTAGTTGCCATGGCAACTATGGTGTTCTGTTGCCATGGTAACCATGGGGTTGGGTTGCCATGGCAACCATGGGGTTGTGTTGCCATGGGAACCATGGGGTTGGATTGCCATGGCATCCACGGGGTTGGGTTGCCATGGCATCCACGGAGTTTGGTTGCCATGGTAACCATGGGGTTATGTTGCCATGGTAACCATGGCGTTTAGTTGCCATGGCAACTATGGGGTTCTGTTGCCATGGTAACCATAGGGTTGGGTTGCCATGGCAACCATGGGGTTGTGTTGCCATGGGAACCATGGGGTTGGGTTGCCATGGCATCCACGGGGTTGGGTTGCCATGGCAACCATGGGGTTGTGTTGTCATGGGAACCATGGGGTTGGGTTGCCATGGCAACCATGGGGTTGTGTTGCCATGGGAACCACGGGGTTGGGTTGCCATGGCATCCACGGGGTTGGGTTGCCATGGCAACCACGGGGTTTGGTTGCCATGGCAACCATGGGGTTCTGTGTCCATGGTAACCATGGCGTTGTGTTGCCATGGTAACCATGGCGTTTAGTTGCCATGGCAACCACGGAGTTTGGTTGCCATGGTACCCATGGGGTTGTGTTGCCATGGTAACCATGGGGTTGTGTTGCCATGGGAACCATGGGGTTGGGTTGCCATGGCATCCACGGGGTTGGGTTGCCATGGCAACCACGGGGTTTGGTTGCCATGGCAACCATGGGGTTCTGTGTCCATGGTAACCATGGCGTTGTGTTGCCATGGTAACCATGGCGTTTTGTTGCCATGGCAACTATGGGGTTCTGTTGCCATGGTAACCATGGGGTTGGTTTGCCATGGCAACCATGGGGTTGTGTTGCCATGGGAACCATGGGGTTGGGTTGCCATGGCATCCACGGGGTTGGGTTGCCATGGCAACCACGGGGTTTGGTTGCCGTGGCAACCATGGGGTTGTGTTGCCATGGTAACCATGGCGTTTAGTTGCCATGGCAACTATGGGGTTCTGTTGCCATGGTAACCATGGGGTTGTGTTACAATGGCAACCATGGGGTTGGGTTGCCATGGTAACCATGGCGTTGTGTTGCCATGGTAACCATGGCGTTTAGTTGCCATGGCAACCACGGAGTTTGGTTGCCATGGTAACCACGGGGTTTGGTTGCCATGGTAACCATGGGGTTTGGTTGCCATGGCAACCATGGGGTTGTGTTGCCATGGTAACCACGTGTTGGGTTGCCATGGCAACCATGGGGTTGTGTTGCCATGGTAACCATGGCGTTTAGTTGCCATGGCAACTATGGTGTTCTGTTGCCATGGTAACCATGGGGTTGGGTTGCCATGGCAACCATGGGGTTGTGTTGCCATGGGAACCATGGGGTTGGGTTGCCATGGCATCCACGGGGTTGGGTTGCCATGGCATCCACGGAGTTTGGTTGCCATGGTAACCATGGGGTTATGTTGCCATGGTAACCATGGCGTTTAGTTGGCATGGCAACTATGGGGTTCTGTTGCCATGGTAACCATAGGGTTGGGTTGTCATGGCAACCATGGGGTTGTGTTGCCATGGGAACCATGGGGTTGGGTTGCCATGGCATCCACGGGGTTGGGTTGCCATGGCAACCATGGGGTTGTGTTGTCATGGGAACCATGGGGTTGGGTTTCCATGGCAACCATGGGGTTGTGTTGCCATGGGAACCATGGGGTTGGGTTGCCATGGCATCCACGGGGTTGGGTTGCCATGGCAACCACGGTGTTTGGTTGCCATGGCAACCATGGGGTTCTGTGTCCATGGTAACCATGGCGTTGTGTTGCCATGGTAACCATGGCGTTTAGTTGCCATGGCAACCACGGAGTTCGGTTGCCATGGTACCCATGGGGTTGTGTTGCCATGGTAACCATGGGGTTGTGTTGCCATGGGAACCATGGGGTTGGGTTGCCATGGCATCCACGGGGTTGGGTTGCCATGGCAACCACGGGGTTTGGTTGCCATGGCAACCATGGGGTTCTGTGTCCATGGTAACCATGGCGTTGTGTTGCCATGGTAACCATGGCGTTTTGTTGCCATGGCAACCACGGAGTTTGGTTGCCATGGTACCCATGGGGTTGGGTTGCCATGGCAACCATGGGGTTGTGTTGCCATGGGAACCATGGGGTTGGGTTGCCATGGCATCCACGGGGTTGGGTTGCCATGGCAACCACGGGGTTTGGTTGCCATGGCAACCATGGGGTTCTGTGTCCATGGTAACCATGGGGTTGTGTTGCCATGGTAACCATGGCGTTTTGTTGCCAAGGGAACCATGGCGTTGGGTTGCCATGGCCTCCACGGGGTTGGGTTGCCATGGCAACCACGGGGTTTGGTTGCCATGGGAACCATGGTGTTCTGTGTCCATGGTAACCATGGGGTTGTGTTTCCATGGTAACCATGGCGTTTTGTTGCCATGGCAACTATGGGGTTCTCTTGCCATGGCAACCATGGGGTAGTGTTTCCATGGCAACCACGGGGTTTGGTTGCCATGGCAACCATGGGGTTGGGTTGCCATGGCAACCATGGGGTTGTGTTGCCATGGTAACCATGGGGTTGGGTTGCCATGGCAACCATGGGGTTGTGTTGCCATGGTAACAATGGCGTTTAGTTTCCATGGCAACTATGGGGTTCTGTTGCCATGGTAACCATGGGGTTGTGTTGCCATGGCAACCATGGGGTTGTGTTGCCATGGGAACCATGGGGTTGGGTTGCCATGGCATCCACGGGGTTGGGTTGCCATGGCAACCACGGGGTTTGGTTGCCATGGCAACCATGGGGTTCTGTTGCCATGGTAACCATGGCGTTTAGTTGCCATGGCAACCATGGGGTTCTGTTGCCATGGTAACCATGGGGTTGGGTTGCCATGGCAACCATGGGGTTGTGTTGCCATGGTAACCATGGCGTTTAGTTGCCATGGCAACTATGGGGTTCTGTTGCCATGGTAACCATGGGGTTGGGTTGCCATGGCAACCATGGGGTTGTGTTGCCATGGTAACCATGGGGTTGGGTTGCCATGGCAACCATGGGGTTGTGTTGCCATGGTAACCATGGGGTTGGGTTGCCATGGCAACCATGGGGTTGTGTTGCCATGGTAACCATGGCGTTTAGTTGCCATGGCAACTTTGGGGTTCTGTTGCCATGGTAACCATGGGGTTGGGTTGCCATGGCAACCATGGGGTTGTGTTGCCATGGGAACCATGGGGTTGGGTTGCCATGGCATCCACGGGGTTGGGTTGCCATGGCAACCACGGGGTTTGGTTGCCATGGCAACCATGGGGTTCTGTGTCCATGGTAACCATGGCGTTGTGTTGCCATGGTAACCATGGCGTTTACTTGCCATGGCAACCGCGGAGTTTGGTTGCCATGGTAACAATGGGGTTGTGTTGCCATGGTAACCATGGCGTTTAGTTGCCATGGCAACTATGGGGTTCTGTTGCCATGGTAACCATGGGGTTGGGTTGCCATGGCAACCATGGGGTTTTGTTGCCATGGGAACCATGGGGTTGGGTTGCCATGGCATCCACGGGGTTGGGTTGCCATGGCAACCACGGGGTTTGGTTGCCATGGCAACCACGGGGTTCTGTGTCCATGGTAACCATGGCGTTGTGTTGCCATGGTAACCATGGCGTTTAGTTGCCATGGCAACCACGGAGTTTGGTTGCCATGGTAACCATGGGGTTGTGTTGCCATGGTAACCATGGCGTTTAGTTGCCATGGCAACTATGGGGTTCTGTTGCCATGGTAACCATGGGGTTGTGTTGCCATGGCATCCACGGGGTTGGGTTGCCATGGCAACCATGGGGTTGGGTTGCCATGGTAACCATGGCGTTGTGTTGCCATGGTAACCATGGCGTTTAGTTGCCATGGCAACCACGGAGTTTGGTTGCCATGGTAACCACGGGGTTTGGTTGCCATGGTAACCATGGGGTTGGGTTGCCATGGCAACCATGGGGTTGTGTTGCCATGGTAACCATGGCGTTTAGTTGCCATGGCAACTATGGGTTTCTGTTGCCATGGTTACCATGGGGTTGGGTTGCCATGGCAACCATGGGGTTGTGTTGCCATGGGAACCATGGGGTTGGGTTGCCATGGCATCCACGGGGTTGGGTTGCCATGGCAACCACGGGGTTTGGTTGCCATGGGAACCATGGGGTTCTGTGTCCATGGTAACCATGGGGTTGTGTTGCCATGGTAACCATGGCGTTTTGTTGCAATGGCAACTATGGGGTTCTCTTGCCATGGCAACCATGGGGTAGTGTTTCCATGGCAACCACGGGGTTTGGTTGCCATGGTAACCATGGGGTTGGGTTGCCATGGCAACCATGGCGTTGTGTTGCCATGGTAACCATGGCGTTTAGTTACCATGGCAACCACGGAGTTTGGTTGCCATGGTAACCACGGGGTTTGGTTGCCATGGTAACCATGGGGTTTGGTTGCCATGGCAACCATGGGGTTGTGTTGCCATGGTAACCACGGGTTGGGTTGCCATGGCAACCATGGGGTTGTGTTGCCATGGTAACCATGGCGTTTAGTTGCCATGGCAACTATGGTGTTCTGTTGCCATGGTAACCATGGGGTTGGGTTGCCATGGCAACCATGGGGTTGTGTTGCCATGGGAACCATGGGGTTGGGTTGCCATGGCATCCACGGGGTTGGGTTGCCATGGCATCCACGGAGTTTGGTTGCCATGGTAACCATGGGGTTATGTTGCCATGGTAACCATGGGGTACTGTTGCCATGGCAACCACGGGGTTGTGTTGCCATGGGAACCATAGGGTTGGGTTGTCATGGCAACCATGGGGTTGTGTTGCCATGGGAACCATGGGGTTGGGTTGCCATGGCATCCACGGGGTTGGGTTGCCATGGCAACCATGGGGTTGTGTTGCCATGGGAACCTCGGGGTTGGGTTGCCATGGCATCCACGGGGTTGGGTTGCCATGGCAACCACGGGGTTTGGTTGCCATGGCAACCATGGGGTTCTGTGTCCATGGTAACCATGGCGTTGTGTTGCCATGGTAACCATGGCGTTTAGTTGCCATGGCAACCACGGAGTTTGGTTGCCATGGTACCCATGGGGTTGGGTTGCCATGGCAACCATGGGGTTGTGTTGCCATTGGAACCATGGGGTTGGGTTGCCATGGCATCCACGGGGTTGGGTTGCCATGGCAACCACGGGGTTTGGTTGCCATGGCAACCATGGGGTTCTGTGTCCATGGTAACCATGGGGTTGTGTTGCCATGGTAACCATGGCGTTTTGTTGCCAAGGGAACCATGGCGTTGGGTTGCCATGGCCTCCACGGGGTTGGGTTGCCATGGCAACCACTGGGTTTGGTTGCCATGGGAACCATGGTGTTCTGTGTCCATGGTAACCATGGGGTTGTGTTGCCATGGTAACCATGGCGTTTTGTTGCCATGGCAACAATGGGGTTCTCTTGCCATGGCAACCATGGGGTAGTGTTTCCATGGCAACCACGGGGTTTGGTTGCCATGGAAACCATGGGGTTGGGTTGCCATGGCAACCATGGGGTTGTGTTGCCATGGTAACCATGGGGTTGGGTTGCCATGGCAACCATGGGGTTGTGTTGCCATGGTAACCATGGCGTTTAGTTGCCATGGCAACTATGGTGTTCTGTTGCCATGGTAACCATGGGGTTGGGTTGCCATGGCAACCATGGGGTTGTGTTGCCATGGGAACCATGGGGTTGGGTTGCCATGGCATCCACGGGGTTGGGTTGCCATGGCATCCACGGAGTTTGGTTTCCATGGTAACCATGGGGTTATGTTGCCATGGTAACCATGGCGTTTAGTTGGCATGGCAACTATGGGGTTCTGTTGCCATGGTAACCATAGGGTTGGGTTGTCATGGCAACCATGGGGTTGTGTTGCCATGGGAACCATGGGGTTGGGTTGCCATGGCATCCACGGGGTTGGGTTGCCATGGCAACCATGGGGTTGTGTTGTCATGGGAACCATGGGGTTGGGTTGCCATGGCAACCATGGGGTTGTGTTGCCATGGGAACCATGGGGTTGGGTTGCCATGGCATCCACGGGGTTGGGTTGCCATGGCAACCACGGGGTTTGGTTGCCATGGCAACCATGGGGTTCTGTGTCCATGGTAACCATGGCGTTGTGTTGCCATGGTAACCATGGCGTTTAGTTGCCATGGCAACCACGGAGTTCGGTTGCCATGGTACCCATGGGGTTGTGTTGCCATGGTAACCATGGGGTTGTGTTGCCATGGGAACCATGGGGTTGGGTTGCCATGGCATCCACGGGGTTGGGTTGCCATGGCAACCACGGGGTTTGGTTGCCATGGCAACCATGGGGTTCTGTGTCCATGGTAACCATGGCGTTGTGTTGCCATGGTAACCATGGCGTTTTGTTGCCATGGCAACCACGGAGTTTGGTTGCCATGGTACCCATGGGGTTGGGTTGCCATGGCAACCATGGGGTTGTGTTGCCATGGGAACCATGGGGTTGGGTTGCCATGGCATCCACGGGGTTGGGTTGCCATGGCAACCACGGGGTTTGGTTGCCATGGCAACCATGGGGTTCTGTGTCCATGGTAACCATGGGGTTGTGTTGCCATGGTAACCATGGCGTTTTGTTGCCAAGGGAACCATGGCGTTGGGTTGCCATGGCCTCCACGGGGTTGGGTTGCCATGGCAACCACGGGGTTTGGTTGCCATGGGAACCATGGTGTTCTGTGTCCATGGTAACCATGGGGTTGTGTTTCCATGGTAACCATGGCGTTTTGTTGCCATGGCAACTATGGGGTTCTCTTGCCATGGCAACCATGGGGTAGTGTTTCCATGGCAACCACGGGGTTTGGTTGCCATGGCAACCATGGGGTTGGGTTGCCATGGCAACCATGGGGTTGTGTTGCCATGGTAACCATGGGGTTGGGTTGCCATGGCAACCATGGGGTTGTGTTGCCATGGTAACAATGGCGTTTAGTTTCCATGGCAACTATGGGGTTCTGTTGCCATGGTAACCATGGGGTTGTGTTGCCATGGCAACCATGGGGTTGTGTTGCCATGGGAACCATGGGGTTGGGTTGCCATGGCATCCACGGGGTTGGGTTGCCATGGCAACCACGGGGTTTGGTTGCCATGGCAACCATGGGGTTGTGTTGCCATGGTAACCATGGCGTTTAGTTGCCATGGCAACCATGGGGTTCTGTTGCCATGGTAACCATGGGGTTGGGTTGCCATGGCAACCATGGGGTTGTGTTGCCATGGTAACCATGGCGTTTAGTTGCCATGGCAACTATGGGGTTCTGTTGCCATGGTAACCATGGGGTTGGGTTGCCATGGCAACCATGGGGTTGTGTTGCCATGGTAACCATGGGGTTGGGTTGCCATGGCAACCATGGGGTTGTGTTGCCATGGTAACCATGGGGTTGGGTTGCCATGGCGACCATGGGGTTGTGTTGCCATGGTAACCATGGCGTTTAGTTGCCATGGCAACTTTGGGGTTCTGTTGCCATGGTAACCATGGGGTTGGGTTGCCATGGCAACCATGGGGTTGTGTTGCCATGGTAACCATGGCGTTTAGTTGCCATGGCAACTATGGTGTTCTGTTGCCATGGTAACCATGGGGTTGGGTTGCCATGGCAACCATGGGGTTGTGTTGCCATGGGAACCATGGGGTTGGGTTGCCATGGCATCCACGGGGTTGGGTTGCCATGGCATCCACGGAGTTTGGTTTCCATGGTAACCATGGGGTTATGTTGCCATGGTAACCATGGCGTTTAGTTGGCATGGCAACTATGGGGTTCTGTTGCCATGGTAACCATAGGGTTGGGTTGTCATGGCAACCATGGGGTTGTGTTGCCATGGGAACCATGGGGTTGGGTTGCCATGGCATCCACGGGGTTGGGTTGCCATGGCAACCATGGGGTTGTGTTGTCATGGGAACCATGGGGTTGGGTTGCCATGGCAACCATGGGGTTGTGTTGCCATGGGAACCATGGGGTTGGGTTGCCATGGCATCCACGGGGTTGGGTTGCCATGGCAACCACGGGGTTTGGTTGCCATGGCAACCATGGGGTTCTGTGTCCATGGTAACCATGGCGTTGTGTTGCCATGGTAACCATGGCGTTTAGTTGCCATGGCAACCACGGAGTTCGGTTGCCATGGTACCCATGGGGTTGTGTTGCCATGGTAACCATGGGGTTGTGTTGCCATGGGAACCATGGGGTTGGGTTGCCATGGCATCCACGGGGTTGGGTTGCCATGGCAACCACGGGGTTTGGTTGCCATGGCAACCATGGGGTTCTGTGTCCATGGTAACCATGGCGTTGTGTTGCCATGGTAACCATGGCGTTTTGTTGCCATGGCAACCACGGAGTTTGGTTGCCATGGTACCCATGGGGTTGGGTTGCCATGGCAACCATGGGGTTGTGTTGCCATGGGAACCATGGGGTTGGGTTGCCATGGCATCCACGGGGTTGGGTTGCCATGGCAACCACGGGGTTTGGTTGCCATGGCAACCATGGGGTTCTGTGTCCATGGTAACCATGGGGTTGTGTTGCCATGGTAACCATGGCGTTTTGTTGCCAAGGGAACCATGGCGTTGGGTTGCCATGGCCTCCACGGGGTTGGGTTGCCATGGCAACCACGGGGTTTGGTTGCCATGGGAACCATGGTGTTCTGTGTCCATGGTAACCATGGGGTTGTGTTTCCATGGTAACCATGGCGTTTTGTTGCCATGGCAACTATGGGGTTCTCTTGCCATGGCAACCATGGGGTAGTGTTTCCATGGCAACCACGGGGTTTGGTTGCCATGGCAACCATGGGGTTGGGTTGCCATGGCAACCATGGGGTTGTGTTGCCATGGTAACCATGGGGTTGGGTTGCCATGGCAACCATGGGGTTGTGTTGCCATGGTAACAATGGCGTTTAGTTTCCATGGCAACTATGGGGTTCTGTTGCCATGGTAACCATGGGGTTGTGTTGCCATGGCAACCATGGGGTTGTGTTGCCATGGGAACCATGGGGTTGGGTTGCCATGGCATCCACGGGGTTGGGTTGCCATGGCAACCACGGGGTTTGGTTGCCATGGCAACCATGGGGTTGTGTTGCCATGGTAACCATGGCGTTTAGTTGCCATGGCAACCATGGGGTTCTGTTGCCATGGTAACCATGGGGTTGGGTTGCCATGGCAACCATGGGGTTGTGTTGCCATGGTAACCATGGCGTTTAGTTGCCATGGCAACTATGGGGTTCTGTTGCCATGGTAACCATGGGGTTGGGTTGCCATGGCAACCATGGGGTTGTGTTGCCATGGTAACCATGGGGTTGGGTTGCCATGGCAACCATGGGGTTGTGTTGCCATGGTAACCATGGGGTTGGGTTGCCATGGCAACCATGGGGTTGTGTTGCCATGGTAACCATGGCGTTTAGTTGCCATGGCAACTTTGGGGTTCTGTTGCCATGGTAACCATGGGGTTGGGTTGCCATGGCAACCATGGGGTTGTGTTGCCATGGGAACCATGGGGTTGGGTTGCCATGGCATCCACGGGGTTGGGTTGCCATGGCAACCACGGGGTTTGGTTGCCATGGCAACCATGGGGTTCTGTGTCCATGGTAACCATGGCGTTGTGTTGCCATGGTAACCATGGCGTTTACTTGCCATGG
This sequence comes from Netta rufina, assembly GCF_964035555.1. Taxonomy (NCBI): domain Eukaryota; kingdom Metazoa; phylum Chordata; class Aves; order Anseriformes; family Anatidae; genus Netta; species Netta rufina. The sequence continues at coordinate 57,498 of NW_028168831.1, read as the reverse complement.
CAACCGCGGAGTTTGGTTGCCATGGTAACAATGGGGTTGTGTTGCCATGGTAACCATGGCGTTTAGTTGCCATGGCAACTATGGGGTTCTGTTGCCATGGTAACCATGGGGTTGGGTTGCCATGGCAACCATGGGGTTTTGTTGCCATGGGAACCATGGGGTTGGGTTGCCATGGCATCCACGGGGTTGGGTTGCCATGGCAACCACGGGGTTTGGTTGCCATGGCAACCACGGGGTTCTGTGTCCATGGTAACCATGGCGTTGTGTTGCCATGGTAACCATGGCGTTTAGTTGCCATGGCAACCACGGAGTTTGGTTGCCATGGTAACCATGGGGTTGTGTTGCCATGGTAACCATGGCGTTTAGTTGCCATGGCAACTATGGGGTTCTGTTGCCATGGTAACCATGGGGTTGTGTTGCCATGGCATCCACGGGGTTGGGTTGCCATGGCAACCATGGGGTTGGGTTGCCATGGTAACCATGGCGTTGTGTTGCCATGGTAACCATGGCGTTTAGTTGCCATGGCAACCACGGAGTTTGGTTGCCATGGTAACCACGGGGTTTGGTTGCCATGGTAACCATGGGGTTGGGTTGCCATGGCAACCATGGGGTTGTGTTGCCATGGTAACCATGGCGTTTAGTTGCCATGGCAACTATGGGTTTCTGTTGCCATGGTTACCATGGGGTTGGGTTGCCATGGCAACCATGGGGTTGTGTTGCCATGGGAACCATGGGGTTGGGTTGCCATGGCATCCACGGGGTTGGGTTGCCATGGCAACCACGGGGTTTGGTTGCCATGGGAACCATGGGGTTCTGTGTCCATGGTAACCATGGGGTTGTGTTGCCATGGTAACCATGGCGTTTTGTTGCAATGGCAACTATGGGGTTCTCTTGCCATGGCAACCATGGGGTAGTGTTTCCATGGCAACCACGGGGTTTGGTTGCCATGGTAACCATGGGGTTGGGTTGCCATGGCAACCATGGCGTTGTGTTGCCATGGTAACCATGGCGTTTAGTTGCCATGGCAACCACGGAGTTTGGTTGCCATGGTAACCACGGGGTTTGGTTGCCATGGTAACCATGGGGTTTGGTTGCCATGGCAACCATGGGGTTGTGTTGCCATGGTAACCACGGGTTGGGTTGCCATGGCAACCATGGGGTTGTGTTGCCATGGTAACCATGGCGTTTAGTTGCCATGGCAACTATGGTGTTCTGTTGCCATGGTAACCATGGGGTTGGGTTGCCATGGCAACCATGGGGTTGTGTTGCCATGGGAACCATGGGGTTGGGTTGCCATGGCATCCACGGGGTTGGGTTGCCATGGCATCCACGGAGTTTGGTTGCCATGGTAACCATGGGGTTATGTTGCCATGGTAACCATGGGGTACTGTTGCCATGGCAACCACGGGGTTGTGTTGCCATGGGAACCATAGGGTTGGGTTGTCATGGCAACCATGGGGTTGTGTTGCCATGGGAACCATGGGGTTGGGTTGCCATGGCATCCACGGGGTTGGGTTGCCATGGCAACCATGGGGTTGTGTTGCCATGGGAACCTCGGGGTTGGGTTGCCATGGCATCCACGGGGTTGGGTTGCCATGGCAACCACGGGGTTTGGTTGCCATGGCAACCATGGGGTTCTGTGTCCATGGTAACCATGGCGTTGTGTTGCCATGGTAACCATGGCGTTTAGTTGCCATGGCAACCACGGAGTTTGGTTGCCATGGTACCCATGGGGTTGGGTTGCCATGGCAACCATGGGGTTGTGTTGCCATGGGAACCATGGGGTTGGGTTGCCATGGCATCCACGGGGTTGGGTTGCCATGGCAACCACGGGGTTTGGTTGCCATGGCAACCATGGGGTTCTGTGTCCATGGTAACCATGGGGTTGTGTTGCCATGGTAACCATGGGGTTGGGTTGCCATGGCAACCATGGGGTTGTGTTGCCATGGTAACCATGGCGTTTAGTTGCCATGGCAACTATGGGGTTCTGTTGCCATGGTAACCATGGGGTTGGGTTGCCATGGCAACCATGGGGTTGTGTTGCCATGGTAACCATGGGGTTGGGTTGCCATGGCAACTATGGGGTTCTCTTGCCATGGCAACCATGGGGTAGTGTTTCCATGGCAACCACGGGGTTTGGTTGCCATGGAAACCATGGGGTTGGGTTGCCATGGCAACCATGGGGTTGTGTTGCCATGGTAACCATGGGGTTGGGTTGCAATGGCAACCATGGGGTTGTGTTGCCATGGTAACCATGGCGTTTAGTTTCCATGGCAACTATGGGGTTCTGTTGCCATGGTAACCATGGGGTTGTGTTGCCATGGCAACCATGGGGTTGTGTTGCCATGGGAACCATGGGGTTGGGTTGCCATGGCATCCACGGGGTTGGGTTGCCATGGCAACCACGGGGTTTGGTTGCCATGGCAACCATGGGGTTGTGTTGCCATGGTAACCATGGCGTTTAGTTGCCATGGCAACCATGGGGTTCTGTTGCCATGGTAACCATGGGGTTGGGTTGCCATGGCAACCATGGGGTTGTGTTGCCATGGTAACCATGGCGTTTAGTTGCCATGGCAACTATGGGGTTCTGTTGCCATGGTAACCATGGGGTTGGGTTGCCATGGCAACCATGGGGTTGTGTTGCCATGGTAACCATGGGGTTGGGTTGCCATGGCAACCATGGGGTTGTGTTGCCATGGTAACCATGGCGTTTAGTTGCCATGGCAACCGCGGAGTTTGGTTGCCATGGTAACAATGGGGTTGTGTTGCCATGGTAACCATGGCGTTTAGTTGCCATGTCAACTATGGGGTTCTGTTGCCATGGTAACCATGGGGTTGGGTTGCCATGGCAACCATGGGGTTTTGTTGCCATGGGAACCATGGGGTTGGGTTGCCATGGCATCCACGGGGTTGGGTTGCCATGGCAACCACGGGGTTTGGTTGCCATGGCAACCACGGGGTTCTGTGTCCATGGTAACCATGGCGTTGTGTTGCCATGGTAACCATGGCGTTTAGTTGCCATGGCAACCACGGAGTTTGGTTGCCATGGTAACCATGGGGTTGTGTTGCCATGGTAACCATGGCGTTTAGTTGCCATGGCAACTATGGGGTTCTGTTGCCATGGTAACCATGGGGTTGTGTTGCCATGGCATCCACGGGGTTGGGTTGCCATGGCAACCATGGGGTTGGGTTGCCATGGTAACCATGGCGTTGTGTTGCCATGGTAACCATGGCGTTTAGTTGCCATGGCAACCACGGAGTTTGGTTGCCATGGTAACCACGGGGTTTGGTTGCCATGGAAACCATGGGGTTGGGTTGCCATGGCAACCATGGGGTTGTGTTGCCATGGTAACCATGGCGTTTAGTTGCCATGGCAACTATGGGTTTCTGTTGCCATGGTAACCATGGGGTTGGGTTTCCATGGCAACCATGGGGTTGTGTTGCCATGGGAACCATGGGGTTGGGTTGCCATGGCATCCACGGGGTTGGGTTGCCATGGCAACCACGGGGTTTGGTTGCCATGGTAACCATGGGGTTGTGTTGCCATGGTAACCATGGCGTTTAGTTGCCATGGCAACTATGGGGTTCTGTTGCCATGGCAACCATGGGGTAGTGTTTCCATGGCAACCACGGGGTTTGGTTGGCATGGTAACCATGGGGTTGGGTTGCCATGGCAACCATGGGGTTGGGTTGCCATGGCAACCATGGGGTTGTGTTGCCATGGTAACCATGGGGTTGGGTTGCCATGGCAACCATGGGGTTGTGTTGCCATGGTAACCATGGCGTTTAGTTGCCATGGCAACTATGGGGTTCTGTTGCCATGGTAACCATGGGGTTGGGTTGCCATGGCAACCATGGGGTTGTGTTGCCATGGGAACCATGGGGTTGGGTTGCCATGGCATCCACGGGGTTGGGTTGCCATGGCAACCACGGGGTTTGGTTGCCATGGCAACCATGGGGTTGTGTTGCCATGGTAACCATGGCGTTTGGTTGCCATGGCAACTATGGGGTTCTGTTGCCATGGTAACCATGGGGTTGTGTTGCCATGGTAACCATGGGGTTGGGTTGCCATGGTAACCATGGCGTTGTGTTGCCATGGTAACCATGGCGTTTAGTTGCCATGGCAACCACGGAGTTTGGTTGCCATGGTAACCACGGGGTTTGGTTGCCATGGTAACCATGGGGTTGGGTTGCCATGGCAACCATGGGGTTGTGTTGCCATGGTAACCACGGGTTGGGTTGCCATGGCAACCATGGGGTTGTGTTGCCATGGTAACCATGGCGTTTAGTTGCCATGGCAACTATGGTGTTCTGTTGCCATGGTAACCATGGGGTTGGGTTGCCATGGCAACCATGGGGTTGTGTTGCCATGGGAACCATGGGGTTGGGTTGCCATGGCATCCACGGGGTTGGGTTGCCATGGCATCCACGGAGTTTGGTTGCCATGGTAACCATGGGGTTATGTTGCCATGGTAACCATGGCGTTTAGTTGCCATGGCAACTATGGGGTTCTGTTGCCATGGTAACCATAGGGTTGGGTTGCCATGGCAACCATGGGGTTGTGTTGCCATGGGAACCATGGGGTTGGGTTGCCATGGCATCCACGGGGTTGGGTTGCCATGGCAACCATGGGGTTGTGTTGTCGTGGGAACCATGGGGTTGGGTTGCCATGGCAACCATGGGGTTGTGTTGCCATGGGAACCACGGGGTTGGGTTGCCATGGCATCCACGGGGTTGGGTTGCCATGGCAACCACGGGGTTTTGTTGCCATGGCAACCATGGGGTTCTGTGTCCATGGTAACCATGGCGTTGTGTTGCCATGGTAACCATGGCGTTTAGTTGCCATGGCAACCACGGAGTTTGGTTGCCATGGTACCCATGGGGTTGTGTTGCCATGGTAACCATGGCATTTAGTTGCCATGGCAGCCATGGGGTTCTGTTGCCATGGTAACCATGGGGTTGGGTTTCCATGGCAACCACGGGGTTGTGTTGCCATGGGAACCATGGGGTTGGGTTGCCATGGCATCCACGGGGTTGGGTTACCATAGCAACCACGGGGTTTGGTTGCCATGGCAACCATGGGGTTCTGTGTCCATGGTAACCATGGCGTTGTGTTGCCATGGTAACTATGGCGTTTTGTTGCCATGACAACTATGGGGTTCTGTTGCCATGGCAACCATGGGGTAGTGTTTCCATGGCAACCACGGGGTTTTGGTTGCCATGGTAACCATGGGGTTGGGTTGCCATGGCAACCATGGGGTTGGGTTGCCATGGCAACCATGGGGTTGGGTTGCCATGGTAACCATGGCGTTGGGTTGCCATGGTAACCATGGCGTTTAGTTGCCATGGCAACCACGGAGTTTGGTTGCCATGGTAACCACGGGGTTTGGTTGCCATGGTAACCATGGGGTTGGGTTGCCATGGCAACCATGGGGTTGTGTTGCCATGGTAACCATGGCGTTTAGTTGCCATGGCAACTATGGGTTTCTGTTGCCATGGTAACCATGGGGTTGGGTTGCCATGGCAACCATGGGGTTGTGTTGCCATGGGAACCATGGGGTTGGGTTGCCATGGCATCCACGGGGTTGGGTTGCCATGGCAACCACGGGGTTTGGTTGCCATGGTAACCATGGGGTTGTGTTGCCATGGCAACCATGGCGTTTAGTTGCCATGGCAACTATGGGGTTCTGTTGCCATGGCAACCATGGGGTAGTGTTTCCATGGCAACCACGGGGTTTGGTTGCCATGGTAACCATGGGGTTGGGTTGCCATGGCAACCATGGGGTTGGGTTGCCATGGCAACCATGGGGTTGTGTTGCCATGGTAACCATGGGGTTGGGTTGCCATGGCAACCATGGGGTTGTGTTGCCATGGTAACCATGGCGTTTAGTTGCCATGGCAACTATGGGGTTCTGTTGCCATGGTAACCATGGGGTTGGGTTGCCATGGCAACCACGGGGTTGTGTTGCCATGGGAACCATGGGGTTGGGTTGCCATGGCATCCACGGGGTTGGGTTGCCATGGCAACCACGGGGTTTGGTTGCCATGGCAACCATGGGGTTGTGTTGCCATGGTAACCATGGCGTTTAGTTGCCATGGCAACTATGGGGTTCTGTTGCCATGGTAACCATGGGGTTGTGTTGCCATGGCAACCATGGGGTTGGGTTGCCATGGTAACCATGGCGTTGTGTTGCCATGGTAACCATGGCGTTTAGTTGCCATGGCAACCACGGAGTTTGGTTGCCAAGGTAACCACGGGGTTTGGTTGCCATGGTAACCATGGGGTTGGGTTGCCATGGCAACCATGGGGTTGTGTTGCCATGGTAACCACGGGTTGGGTTGCCATGGCAACCATGGGGTTGTGTTGCCATGGTAACCATGGCGTTTAGTTGCCATGGCAACTATGGTGTTCTGTTGCCATGGTAACCATGGGGTTGGGTTGCCATGGCAACCATGGGGTTGTGTTGCCATGGGAACCATGGGGTTGGGTTGCCATGGCATCCACGGGGTTGGGTTGCCATGGCATCCACGGAGTTTGGTTGCCATGGTAACCATGGGGTTATGTTGCCATGGTAACCATGGCGTTTAGTTGCCATGGCAACTATGGGGTTCTGTTGCCATAGTAACTATAGGGTTGGGTTGCCATGGCAACCATGGGGTTGTGTTGCCATGGGAACCATGGGGTTGGGTTGCCATGGCATCCACGGGGTTGGGTTGCCATGGCAACCATGGGGTTGTGTTGTCATGGGAACCATGGGGTTGGGTTGCCATGGCAACCATGGGGTTGTGTTGCCATGGGAACCACGGGGTTGGGTTGCCATGGCATCCACGGGGTTGGGTTGCCATGGCAACCACGGGGTTTGGTTGCCATGGCAACCATGGGGTTCTGTGTCCATGGTAACCATGGCGTTGTGTTGCCATGGTAACCATGGCGTTTAGTTGCCATGGCAACCACGGAGTTTGGTTGCCATGGTACCCATGGGGTTGTGTTGCCATGGTAACCATGGCATTTAGTTGCCATGGCAGCCATGGGGTTCTGTTGCCATGGTAACCATGGGGTTGGGTTTCCATGGCAACCACGGGGTTGTGTTGCCATGGGAACCATGGGGTTGGGTTGCCATGGCATCCACGGGGTTGGGTTACCATAGCAACCACGGGGTTTGGTTGCCATGGCAACCATGGGGTTCTGTGTCCATGGTAACCATGGCGTTGTGTTGCCATGGTAACTATGGCGTTTTGTTGCCATGGCAACTATGGGGTTCTGTTGCCATGGCAACCATGGGGTAGTGTTTCCATGGCAACCACGGGGTTTTGGTTGCCATGGTAACCATGGGGTTGGGTTGCCATGGCAACCATGGGGTTGGGTTGCCATGGGAACCATGGGGTTGGGTTGCCATGGCATCCACGGGGTTGGGTTGCCATGGTAACCATGGGGTTGTGTTGCCATGGTAACCATGGCGTTTAGTTGCCATGGCAACTATGGGGTTCTGTTGCCATGGTAACCATGGGGTTGGGTTGCCATGGCAACCATGGGGTTGTGTTGCCATGGGAACCATGGGGTTGGGTTGCCATGGCATGCACGGGGTTGGGTTGCCATGGTAACCATGGGGTTGTGTTGCCATGGTAACCATGGCGTTTAGTTGCCATGGCAACTATGGGGTTCTGTTGCCATGGTAACCATGGGGTTGGGTTGCCATGGCATCCACGGGGTTGGGTTGCCATGGCAACCATGGGGTTGGGTTGCCATGGTAACCATGGCGTTGTGTTGCCATGGTAACCATGGCGTTTAGTTGCCATGGCAACCACGGAGTTTGGTTGCCATGGTAACCACGGGGTTTGGTTGCCATGGTAACCATGGGGTTGGGTTGCCATGGCAACCATGGGGTTGTGTTGCCATGGTAACCATGGCGTTTAGTTGCCATGGCAACTATGGGTTTCTGTTGCCATGGTAACCATGGGGTTGGGTTGCCATGGCAACCATGGGGTTGTGTTGCCATGGGAACCATGGGGTTGGGTTGCCATGTCATCCACGGGGTTGGGTTGCCATGGCAACCACGGGGTTTGGTTGCCATGGCAACCATGGGGTTCTGTATCCATGGTAACCATGGGGTTGTGTTGCCATGGTAACCATGGCGTTTTGTTGCCAAGGGAACCATGGGGTTGGGTTGCCATGGCATCCACGGGGTTGGGTTGCCATGGCAACCACGGGGTTTGGTTGCCATGGCAACCATGGGGTTCTGTGTCCATGGTAACCATGGGGTTGTGTTGCCATGGTAACCATGGCGTTTTGTTGCCATGGCAACTATGGGGTTCTCTTGCCATGGCAACCATGGGGTAGTGTTTCCATGGCAACCACGGGGTTTGGTTGCCATGGTAACCATGGGGTTGGGTTGCCATGGCAACCATGGGGTTGGGTTGCCATGGCAACCATGGGGTTGTGTTGCCATGGTAACCATGGGGTTGGGTTGCCATGGCAACCATGGGATTGTGTTGCCATGGTAACCATGGCGTTTAGTTTCCATGGCAACAATGGGGTTCTGTTGCCATGGTAACCATGGGGTTGGGTTGCCATGGCAACCATGGGGTTGTGTTGCCATGGGAACCATGGGGTTGGGTTGCCATGGCATCCACGGGGTTGGGTTGCCATGGCAACCACGGGGTTTGGTTGCCATGGTAACCATGGGATTGTGTTGCCATGGTAACCATGGCGTTTAGTTGCCAAGGCAACTATGGGGTTCTGTTGCCATGGTAACCGTGGGGTTGTGTTGCCATGGCAACCATGGGGTTGTGTTGCCATGGTAACCATGGGGTTGGGTTGCCATGGCAACCATGGTGTTGTGTTGCCATGGCAACCATGGGGTTGGGTTGCCATGGTAACCATGGCGTTTTGTTGCCATGGTAACCATGGCGTTTAGTTGCCATGGCAACCACGGAGTTCGGTTGCCATGGTAACCACGGGGTTTGGTTGCCATGGTAACCATGGGGTTGGGTTGCCATGGCAACCATGGGTTGGGTTGCCATGGCAACCATGGGGTTGTGTTGCCATGGTAACCATGGCGTTTAGTTGCCATGGCAACTATGCTATTCTGTTGCCATGGTAACCATGGGGTTGGGTTGCCATGGCAACCATGGGGTTGTGTTGCCATGGGAACCATGGGGTTGGGTTGCCATGGCATCCACGGGGTTGGGTTGCCATGGCATCCACGGAGTTTGGTTGCCATGGTAACCATGGGGTTGTGTTGCCATGGTAACCATGGCGTTTAGTTGCCATGGCAACTATGGGGTTCTGTTGCCATGGTAACCATGGGGTTGGGTTGCCATGGCAACCATGGGGTTGTGTTGCCATGGGAACCATGGGGTTGGGTTGCCATGGCATCCACGGGGTTGGGTTGCCATGGCAACCATGGGGTTGTGTTGTCATGGGAACCATGGGGTTGGGTTGCCATGGCAACCATGGGGTTGGTTTGCCATGGCAACCATGGGGTTGGGTTGCCATGGCAACCATGGGGTTGTGTTGCCATGGTAACCATGGCGTTTAGTTGCCATGGCAACCACGGGGTTTGGTTTCCATGGTAACCATGGGGTTGAGATGCCATGGTAACCATGGCGTTTAGTTGCCATGGCAACTATGGGGTTCTGTTGCCTTGGTAACCATGGGGTTGGGTTGCCATGGCAACCATGGGGTTGTGTTGCCATGGGAACCATGGGGTTGTGTTGCCATGGCATCCACGGGGTTGGGTTGCCATGGCAACCACGGGGTTTGTTTGCCATGGCAACCATGGGGTTCTGTGTCCATGATAACCATGGCGTTTTTTGCCATGGTAACCATGGCGTTTAGTTGCCATGGCAACTATGGGGTTCTGTTGCCATGGTAACCATGGGGTTGGGTTGCCATGGCAACCATGGGGTTGTGTAGCCATGGTAACCATGGGGTTGGGTTGCCATGGCAACCATGGGGTTGGGTTGCCATGGCAACCATGGAGTTGGGTTGCCATGGTAACCATGGCGTTGTGTTGCCATGGTAACCATGGCGTTTAGTTGCCATGGCAACCACGGAGTTTGGTTGCCATGGTAACCACGGGGTTGTGTTGCCATGGTAACCATGGGGTTGGGTTGCCATGGCAACCATGGGGTTGTGTTGCCATGGTAACCATGGGGTTGGGTTGCCATGGCAAACATGGGGTTGTGTTGCCATGGTAACCATGGCGTTTAGTTGCCATGGCAACTATGGTGTTCTGTTGCCATGGTAACCATGGGGTTGGGTTGCCATGGCAACCATGGGGTTGTGTTGCCATGGGAACCATGGGGTTGGGTTGCCATGGCATCCACGGGGTTGGGTTGCCATGGCATCCACGGAGTTTGGTTGCCATGGTAACCATGGGGTTGTGTTGCCATGGTAACCATGGCGTTTAGTTGCCATGGCAACTATGGGGTTCTGTTGCCATGGTAACCATGGGGTTGGGTTGCCATGGCAACCATGGGGTTGTGTTGCCATGGGAACCATGGGGTTGGGTTGCCATGGCATCCACGGGGTTGGGTTGCCATGGCAACCATGGGGTTGTGTTGTCATGGGAACCATGGGGTTGGGTTGCCATGGCAACCATGGGGTTGGGTTGCCATGGCAACCATGGGGTTGGGTTGCCATGGCAACCATGGGGTTGTGTTGCCATGGTAACCATGGCATTCAGTTGCCATGGCAACCACGGGGTTTGGTTGCCATGGTAACCATGGGGTTGTTTTGCCATGGTAACCATGGCGTTTAGTTGCCATGGCAACTATGGGGTTCTGTTGCCATGGTAACCATGGGGTTGGGTTGCCATGGCAACCATGGGGTTGTGTTGCCATGGGAACCATGGGGTTGGGTTGCCATGGCATCCACGGGGTTGGGTTGCCATGGCAACCACGGGGTTTGGTTGCCATGGCAACCATGGGGTTCTGTGTCCATGGTAACCATGGCGTTTTGTTGCCACGATAACCATGGCGTTTAGTTGCCATGGCAACTATGGGGTTCTGTTGCCATGGCAACCACGGGGTTTGGTTGCCATGGTAACCATGGGGTTGGGTTGCCATGGCAACCATGGGGTTAGGTTGCCATGGCAACCATGGGGTTGTGTTGCCATGGTAACCATGGGGTTGGGTTGCCATGGCAACCATGGGGTTGTGTTGCCATGGTAACCATGGCGTTTAGTTGCCATGGCAACTATGGGGTTCTGTTGCCATGGTAACCATGGGGTTGGGTTGCCATGGCAACCATAGGGTTGTGTTGCCATGGGAACCATGGGGTTGGGTTGCCATGGCATCCACGGGGTTGGGTTGCCATGGCAACCACGGGGTTTGGTTGCCATGGCAACCATGGGGTTCTGTGTCCATGGTAACCATGGGATGATGTTGCCATGGTAACCATGGCGTTTAGTTGCCATGGCAACTATGGGGTTCTGTTGCCATGGCAACCATGGGGTAGTGTTTCCATGGCAACCACGGGGTTTGGTTGCCATGGTAACCATGGGGTTGTGTTGCCATGGCAACCATGGGGTTGGGTTGCCATGGTAACCATGGCGTTGTGTTGCCATGGTAACCATGGCGTTTAGTTTCCATGGCAACTATGGGGTTCTGTTGCCATGGCAACCATGGGGTAGTGTTTCCATGGCAACCACGGGGTTTGGTTGCCATGGTAACCATGGGGTTGGGTTGCCATGGCAACCATGGGGTTGGGTTGCCATGGCAACCATGGGGTTGTGTTGCCATGGTAACCATGGGGTTGGGTTGCCATGGCAACCATGGGGTTGTGTTGCCATGGTAACCATGGCGTTTAGTTGCCATGGCAACTATGGGGTTCTGTTGCCATGGTAACCATGGGGTTGGGTTGCCATGGCAACCATGGGGTTGTGTTGCCATGGGAACCATGGGGTTGGGTTGCCATGGCATCCACGGGGTTGGGTTGCCATGGCAACCACGGGGTTTGGTTGCCATGGCAACCATGGGGTTGTGTTGCCATGGTAACCATGGCGTTTAGTTGCCATGGCAACTATGGGGTTCTGTTGCCATGGTAACCATGGGGTTGTGTTGCCATGGCAACCATGGGGTTGGGTTGCCATGGTAACCATGGCGTTGTGTTGCCATGGTAACCATGGCGTTTAGTTGCCATGGCAACCACGGAGTTTGGTTGCCATGGTAACCACGGGGTTTGGTTGCCATGGTAACCATGGGGTTGGGTTGCCATGGCAACCATGGGGTTGTGTTGCCATGGTAACCACGGGTTGGGTTGCCATGGCAACCATGGGGTTGTGTTGCCATGGTAACCATGGCGTTTAGTTGCCATGGCAACTATGGTGTTCTGTTGCCATGGTAACCATGGGGTTGGGTTGCCATGGCAACCATGGGGTTGTGTTGCCATGGGAACCATGGGGTTGGGTTGCCATGGCATCCACGGGGTTGGGTTGCCATGGCATCCACGGAGTTTGGTTGCCATGGTAACCATGGGGTTATGTTGCCATGGTAACCATGGCGTTTAGTTGCCATGGCAACTATGGGGTTCTGTTGCCATGGTAACCATAGGGTTGGGTTGCCATGGCAACCATGGGGTTGTGTTGCCATGGGAACCATGGGGTTGGGTTGCCATGGCATCCACGGGGTTGGGTTGCCATGGCAACCATGGGGTTGTGTTGTCATGGGAACCATGGGGTTGGGTTGCCATGGCAACCATGGGGTTGTGTTGCCATGGGAACCACGGGGTTGGGTTGCCATGGCATCCACGGGGTTGGGTTGCCATGGCAACCACGGGGTTTGGTTGCCATGGCAACCATGGGGTTCTGTGTCCATGGTAACCATGGCGTTGTGTTGCCATGGTAACCATGGCGTTTAGTTGCCATGGCAACCACGGAGTTTGGTTGCCATGGTACCCATGGGGTTGTGTTGCCATGGTAACCATGGCATTTAGTTGCCATGGCAGCCATGGGGTTCTGTTGCCATGGTAACCATGGGGTTGGGTTTCCATGGCAACCACGGGGTTGTGTTGCCATGGGAACCATGGGGTTGGGTTGCCATGGCATCCACGGGGTTGGGTTACCATAGCAACCACGGGGTTTGGTTGCCATGGCAACCATGGGGTTCTGTGTCCATGGTAACCATGGCGTTGTGTTGCCATGGTAACTATGGCGTTTTGTTGCCATGGCAACTATGGGGTTCTGTTGCCATGGCAACCATGGGGTAGTGTTTCCATGGCAACCACGGGGTTTTGGTTGCCATGGTAACCATGGGGTTGGGTTGCCATGGCAACCATGGGGTTGGGTTGCCATGGGAACCATGGGGTTGGGTTGCCATGGCATCCACGGGGTTGGGTTGCCATGGTAACCATGGGGTTGTGTTGCCATGGTAACCATGGCGTTTAGTTGCCATGGCAACTATGGGGTTCTGTTGCCATGGTAACCATGGGGTTGGGTTGCCATGGCAACCATGGGGTTGTGTTGCCATGGGAACCATGGTGTTGGGTTGCCATGGCATGCACGGGGTTGGGTTGCCATGGTAACCATGGGGTTGTGTTGCCATGGTAACCATGGCGTTTAGTTGCCATGGCAACTATGGGGTTCTGTTGCCATGGTAACCATGGGGTTGGGTTGCCATGGCATCCACGGGGTTGGGTTGCCATGGCAACCATGGGGTTGGGTTGCCATGGTAACCATGGCGTTGTGTTGCCATGGTAACCATGGCGTTTAGTTGCCATGGCAACCACGGAGTTTGGTTGCCATGGTAACCACGGGGTTTGGTTGCCATGGTAACCATGGGGTTGGGTTGCCATGGCAACCATGGGGTTGTGTTGCCATGGTAACCATGGCGTTTAGTTGCCATGGCAACTATGGGTTTCTGTTGCCATGGTAACCATGGGGTTGGGTTGCCATGGCAACCATGGGGTTGTGTTGCCATGGGAACCATGGGGTTGGGTTGCCATGTCATCCACGGGGTTGGGTTGCCATGGCAACCACGGGGTTTGGTTGCCATGGCAACCATGGGGTTCTGTGTCCATGGTAACCATGGGGTTGTGTTGCCATGGTAACCATGGCGTTTTGTTGCCAAGGGAACCATGGGGTTGGGTTGCCATGGCATCCACGGGGTTGGGTTGCCATGGCAACCACGGGGTTTGGTTGCCATGGGAACCATGGGGTTCTGTGTCCATGGTAACCATGGGGTGATGTTGCCATGGTAACCATGGCGTTTAGTTGCCATGGCAACTATGGGGTTCTCTTGCCATGGCAACCATGGGGTAGTGTTTCCATGGCAACCACGGGGTTTGGTTGCCATGGTAACCATGGGGTTGGGTTGCCATGGCAACCATGGGGTTGGGTTGCCATGGCAACCATGGGGTTGTGTTGCCATGGTAACCATGGGGTTGGGTTGCCATGGCAACCATGGGATTGTGTTGCCATGGTAACCATGGCGTTTAGTTTCCATGGCAACAATGGGGTTCTGTTGCCATGGTAACCATGGGGTTGGGTTGCCATGGCAACCATGGGGTTGTGTTGCCATGGCAACCATGGGGTTGGGTTGCCATGGCATCCACGGGGTTGGGTTGCCATGGCAACCACGGGGTTTGGTTGCCATGGTAACCATGGGATTGTGTTGCCATGGTAACCATGGCGTTTAGTTGCCATGGCAACTATGGGGTTCTGTTGCCATGGTAACCATGGGGTTGTGTTGCCATGGCAACCATGGGGTTGTGTTGCCATGGTAACCATGGGGTTGGGTTGCCATGGCAACCATGGTGTTGTGTTGCCATGGCAACCATGGGGTTGGGTTGCCATGGTAACCATGGCGTTTTGTTGCCATGGTAACCATGGCGTTTAGTTGCCATGGCAACCACGGAGTTCGGTTGCCATGGTAACCACGGGGTTTGGTTGCCATGGTAACCATGGGGTTGGGTTGCCATGGCAACCATGGGGTTGTGTTGCCATGGTAACCATGGGTTGGGTTGCCATGGCAACCATTGGGTTGTGTTGCCATGGTAACCATGGGTTGGGTTGCCATGGCAACCATGGGGTTGTGTTGCCATGGTAACCATGGCGTTTAGTTGCCATGGCAACTATGCTATTCTGTTGCCATGGTAACCATGGGGTTGGGTTGCCATGGCAACCATGGGGTTGTGTTGCCATGGGAACCATGGGGTTGGGTTGCCATGGCATCCACGGGGTTGGGTTGCCATGGCATCCACGGAGTTTGGTTGCCATGGTAACCATGGGGTTGTGTTGCCATGGTAACCATGGCGTTTAGTTGCCATGGCAACTATGGGGTTCTGTTGCCATGGTAACCATGGGGTTGGGTTGCCATGGCAACCATGGGGTTGTGTTGCCATGGGAACCATGGGGTTGGGTTGCCATGGCATCCACGGGGTTGGGTTGCCATGGCAACCATGGGGTTGTGTTGTCATGGGAACCATGGGGTTGGGTTGCCATGGCAACCATGGGGTTGGTTTGCCATGGCAACCATGGGGTTGGGTTGCCATGGCAACCATGGGGTTGTGTTGCCATGGTAACCATGGCGTTTAGTTGCCATGGCAACCACGGGGTTTGGTTGCCATGGTAACCATGGGGTTGAGATGCCATGGTAACCATGGCGTTTAGTTGCCATGGCAACTATGGGGTTCTGTTGCCTTGGTAACCATGGGGTTGGGTTGCCATGGCAACCATGGGGTTGTGTTGCCATGGGAACCATGGGGTTGTGTTGCCATGGCATCCACGGGGTTGGGTTGCCATGGCAACCACGGGGTTTGTTTGCCATGGCAACCATGGGGTTCTGTGTCCATGATAACCATGGCGTTTTTTGCCATGGTAACCATGGCGTTTAGTTGCCATGGCAACTATGGGGTTCTGTTGCCATGGTAACCATGGGGTTGGGTTGCCATGGCAACCATGGGGTTGTGTAGCCATGGTAACCATGGGGTTGGGTTGCCATGGCAACCATGGGGTTGGGTTGCCATGGCAACCATGGAGTTGGGTTGCCATGGTAACCATGGCGTTGTGTTGCCATGGTAACCATGGCGTTTAGTTGCCATGGCAACCACGGAGTTTGGTTGCCATGGTAACCACGGGGTTGTGTTGCCATGGTAACCATGGGGTTGGGTTGCCATGGCAACCATGGGGTTGTGTTGCCATGGTAACCATGGGGTTGGGTTGCCATGGCAAACATGGGGTTGTGTTGCCATGGTAACCATGGCGTTTAGTTGCCATGGCAACTATGGTGTTCTGTTGCCATGGTAACCATGGGGTTGGGTTGCCATGGCAACCATGGGGTTGTGTTGCCATGGGAACCATGGGGTTGGGTTGCCATGGCATCCACGGGGTTGGGTTGCCATGGCATCCACGGAGTTTGGTTGCCATGGTAACCATGGGGTTGTGTTGCCATGGTAACCATGGCGTTTAGTTGCCATGGCAACTATGGGGTTCTGTTGCCATGGTAACCATGGGGTTGGGTTGCCATGGCAACCATGGGGTTGTGTTGCCATGGGAACCATGGGGTTGGGTTGCCATGGCATCCACGGGGTTGGGTTGCCATGGCAACCATGGGGTTGTGTTGTCATGGGAACCATGGGGTTGGGTTGCCATGGCAACCATGGGGTTGTGTTGCCATGGCAACCATGGGGTTGGGTTGCCATGGCAACCATGGGGTTGGGTTGCCATGGTAACCATGGCATTCAGTTGCCATGGCAACCACGGGGTTTGGTTGCCATGGTAACCATGGGGTTGTTTTGCCATGGTAACCATGGCGTTTAGTTGCCATGGCAACTATGGGGTTCTGTTGCCATGGTAACCATGGGGTTGGGTTGCCATGGCAACCATGGGGTTGTGTTGCCATGGGAACCATGGGGTTGGGTTGCCATGGCATCCACGGGGTTGGGTTGCCATGGCAACCACGGGGTTTGGTTGCCATGGCAACCATGGGGTTCTGTGTCCATGGTAACCATGGCGTTTTGTTGCCACGGTAACCATGGCGTTTAGTTGCCATGGCAACTATGGGGTTCTGTTGCCATGGCAACCACGGGGTTTGGTTGCCATGGTAACCATGGGGTTGGGTTGCCATGGCAACCATGGGGTTAGGTTGCCATGGCAACCATGGGGTTGTGTTGCCATGGTAACCATGGGGTTGGGTTGCCATGGCAACCATGGGGTTGTGTTGCCATGGTAACCATGGCGTTTAGTTGCCATGGCAACTATGGGGTTCTGTTGCCATGGTAACCATGGGGTTGATTTGCCATGGCAACCATAGGGTTGTGTTGCCATGGGAACCATGGGGTTGGGTTGCCATGGCATCCACGGGGTTGGGTTGCCATGGCAACCACGGGGTTTGGTTGCCATGGCAACCATGGGGTTCTGTGTCCATGGTAACCATGGGGTGATGTTGCCATGGTAACCATGGCGTTTAGTTGCCATGGCAACTATGGGGTTCTGTTGCCATGGCAACCATGGGGTAGTGTTTCCATGGCAACCACGGGGTTTGGTTGCCATGGTAACCATGGGGTTGTGTTGCCATGGCAACCATGGGGTTGGGTTGCCATGGCAACCATGGGGTTGTGTTGCCATAGTAACCATGGCGTTTAGTTGCCATGGCAACTATGGGGTTCTGTTGCCATGGTAACCATGGGGTTGGGTTGCCATGGCAACCTTGGGTTTGTGTTGCCATGGTAACCATGGGGTTGGGTTGCCATGGCAACCATGGGGTTGGGTTGCCATGGTAACCATGGCGTTGTGTTGCCATGGTAACCATGGCGTTTAGTTTCCATGGCAACCACGGAGTTTGGTTGCCATGGTAACCACGGGGTTTGGTTGCCATGGTAACCATGGGGTTGGGTTGCCATGGCAACCATGGGGTTGTGTTGCCATGGTAACCATGGGGTTGGGTTGCCATGGCAACCATGGGGTTGTGTTTCCATGGTAACCATGGCGTTTAGTTGCCATGGCAACTATGGGGATCTGTGTCCATGGTAACCATGGGGTTGTGTTGCCATGGTAACCATGGCGTTTTGTTGCCATGGCAACTATCGGGTTCTGTTGCCATGGCAACCATGGGGTAGTGTTTCCATGGCAACCATGGGGTAGTGTTGCCATGGTAACGATGGGGTTGGGTTGCCATGGCAACCACGGTGTTGTGTTCTCATGGGAACCATGGGGTTGCGTTGCCATGGCAACCATGGGGTTGGGTTGCCATGGCAACCATGGGGTTGGGTTGCCATGGCAACCAGAGGGTTGGGTTGCTATGGTAACCACGGGGTTTGGTTGCCATGGCAACTATGGGGTTCTGTTGCCATGGTAACCATGGGGTTCTGTTGCCATGGTAACCATGGGGTTGGGTTGCCATGGCAACCATGGGGTTGTGTTTCCATGGGAACCATGGGGTTGGGTTGCCATGGCATCCACGGGGTTGGGTTGCCATGGCAACCACGGGGTTTGGTTGCCATGGCAACCATGGGGTTCTGTGTCCATGGTAACCATGGCGTTTTGTTGCCACGGTAACCATGGCGTTTAGTTGCCATGGCAACTATGGGGTTCTGTTGCCATGGCAACCACGGGGTTTGGTTGCCATGGTAACCATGGGGTTGAGTTGCCATGGCAACCATGGGGTTAGGTTGCCATGGCAACCATGGGGTTGTGTTGCCATGGTAACCATGGGGTTGGGTTGCCATGGCAACCATGGGGTTGTGTTGCCATGGTAACCATGGCGTTTAGTTGCCATGGCAACTATGGGGTTCTGTTGCCATGGTAACCATGGGGTTGATTTGCCATGGCAACCATAGGGTTGTGTTGCCATGGGAACCATGGGGTTGGGTTGCCATGGCATCCACGGGGTTGGGTTGCCATGGCAACCACGGGGTTTGGTTGCCATGGCAACCATGGGGTTCTGTGTCCATGGTAACCATGGGGTGATGTTGCCATGGTAACCATGGCGTTTAGTTGCCATGGCAACTATGGGGTTCTGTTGCCATGGCAACCATGGGGTAGTGTTTCCATGGCAACCACGGGGTTTGGTTGCCATGGTAACCATGGGGTTGTGTTGCCATGGCAACCATGGGGTTGGGTTGCCATGGCAACCATGGGGTTGTGTTGCCATAGTAACCATGGCGTTTAGTTGCCATGGCAACTATGGGGTTCTGTTGCCATGGTAACCATGGGGTTGGGTTGCCATGGCAACCTTGGGTTTGTGTTGCCATGGTAACCATGGGGTTGGGTTGCCATGGCAACCATGGGGTTGGGTTGCCATGGTAACCATGGCGTTGTGTTGCCATGGTAACCATGGCGTTTAGTTTCCATGGCAACCACGGAGTTTGGTTGCCATGGTAACCACGGGGTTTGGTTGCCATGGTAACGATGGGGTTGGGTTGCCATGGCAACCATGGGGTTGTGTTGCCATGGTAACCATGGGGTTGGGTTGCCATGGCAACCATGGGGTTGTGTTTCCATGGTAACCATGGCGTTTAGTTGCCATGGCAACTATGGGGTTCTGTGTCCATGGTAACCATGGGGTTGTGTTGCCATGGTAACCATGGCGTTTTGTTGCCATGGCAACTATCGGGTTCTGTTGCCATGGCAACCATGGGGTAGTGTTTCCATGGCAACCATGGGGTAGTGTTGCCATGGTAACGATGGGGTTGGGTTGCCATGGCAACCACGGTGTTGTGTTCTCATGGGAACCATGGGGTTGCGTTGCCATGGCAACCATGGGGTTGGGTTGCCATGGCAACCATGGGGTTGGGTTGCCATGGCAACCAGAGGGTTGGGTTGCCATGGTAACCACGGGGTTTGGTTGCCATGGCAACTATGGGGTTCTGTTGCCATGGTAACCATGGGGTTCTGTTGCCATGGTAACCATGGGGTTGGGTTGCCATGGCAACCATGGGGTTGTGTTTCCATGGGAACCATGGGGTTGGGTTGCCATGGCATCCACGGGGTTGGGTTGCCATGGCAACCACGGGGTTCTGTGTCCATGGTAACCATGGGGTTGTGTTGCCATGGTAACCTTGGCGTTTTCTTACCATGGCAACTATGGGGTTCTGTTCCCATGGCAATCATGGGGTAGTGTTTCCATGGCAACCATGGGGTAGTGTTGCCATGGTAACGATGGGGTTGGCTTGCCATGGAACCACGGGGTTGTGTTCTCATGGGAACCATGGGGTTGTGTTGCCATGGTAACCATGGGGCTGGGTTGCCATGGCAACCACGGGGTTTGGTTGCTATGGTAACCATGGGGTTGGGTTGCCATGGCAACCATGGGGTTGTGTTGCCATGGTAACCATGGCGTTTAGTTGCCATGGCAACCACGGGCTTTGGTTGCCATGGTAACCATGGGGTTGTGTTGCCATGGCAACCATGGGGTTGTGTTGCCATGGTAACCATGGCGTTTTGTTGCGATGGCAACTATGGGGTTCTGTTGCCATGGCAATCATGGGGTGGTGTTTCCATGGCAACCATGTGGTTGTGTTTCCATGGTAACTATGGGGTTGGGTTGCTATGGAAACTATGGGGTTTAGTTGCCTTGGCAACCATGGGGTTGGGTTGCTATGGCAACCATGGGTTTGTGTTGCCATGGTAACCATGGGGTTGGGTTGCCATGGCAACCATGGGGTTGTGTTGCCATGGTAACCATGGCGTTTAGTTGCCATGGCAACTATTGGGTTCTGTTGCCATGGTAACCATGGGGTTGGGTTGCCATGGCATCCACGGGGTTGGGTTGCCATGGCAACCACGGGGTTTGGTTGCCATGGCAACCATGGGGTTCTGTGTCCATGGTAACCATGGGGTTGTGTTGCCATGGTAACCATGGCGTTTTGTTGCCATGGCAACTATGGGGTTCTCTTGCCATGGCAACCATGGGGTAGTGTTTCCATGGCAACCACGGGGTTTGGTTGCCATGGCAACCATGGGGTTGGGTTGCCATGGCAACCATGGGGTTGAGTTGCCATGGTAACCATGGGGTTGGGTTGCCATGGCAACCATGGGGTTGTGTTGCCATGGTAACCATGGCGTTTAGTTTCCATGGCAACTATGGGGTTCTGTTGCCATGGTAACCATGGGGTTGTGTTGCCATGGCAACCATGGGGTTGTGTTGCCATGGGAACCATGGGGTTGGGTTGCCATGGCATCCACGGGGTTGGGTTGCCATGGCAACCACGGGGTTTGTTTGCCATGGCAACCATGGGGTTGTGTTGCCATGGTAACCATGGCGTTTAGTTGCCATGGCAACCATGGGGTTCTGTTGCCATGGTAACCATGAGGTTGGGTTGCCATGGCAACCATGGGGTTGTGTTGCCATGGTAACCATGGCGTTTAGTTGCCATGGCAACTATGGGGTTCTGTTGCCATGGTAACCATGGGGTTGGGTTGCCATGGCAACCATGGGGTTGTGTTGCCATGGTAACCATGGGGTTGGGTTGCCATGGCAACCATGGGGTTGTGTTGCCATGGTAACCACGGGGTTTGGTTGCCATGGCAACCATGGGGTTGTGTTGCCATGGTAACCATGGCGTTTTGTTGCCATGGCAACTATGGGGTTCTGTTGCTATGGTAACCATGGGGTTGGGTTGCCATGGCAACCATGGGGTTGTGTTGCCATGGGAACCATGGGGTTGTGTTGCCATGGCATCCACGGGGTTGGGTTGCCATGGCAACCACGGGGTTTGTTTGCCATGGCAACCATGGGGTTCTGTGTCCATGATAACCATGGCGTTTTTTGCCATGGTAACCATGGCGTTTAGTTGCCATGGCAACTATGGGGTTCTGTTGCCATGGTAACCATGGGGTTGGGTTGCCATGGCAACCATGGGGTTGTGTAGCCATGGTAACCATGGGGTTGTGTTGCCATGGCAACCATGGGGTTGGGTTGCCATGGCAACCATGGAGTTGGGTTGCCATGGTAACCATGGCGTTGTGTTGCCATGGTAACCATGGCGTTTAGGTGCCATGGCAACCACGGAGTTTGGTTGCCATGGTAACCACGGGGTTGTGTTGCCATGGTAACCATGGGGTTGGGTTGCCATGGCAACCATGGGGTTGTGTTGCCATGGTAACCATGGGGTTGGGTTGCCATGGCAAACATGGGGTTGTGTTGCCATGGTAACCATGGCGTTTAGTTGCCATGGCAACTATGGTGTTCTGTTGCCATGGTAACCATGGGGTTGGGTTGCCATGGCAACCATGGGGTTGTGTTGCCATGGGAACCATGGGGTTGGGTTGCCATGGCATCCACGGGGTTGGGTTGCCATGGCATCCACGGAGTTTGGTTGCCATGGTAACCATGGGGTTGTGTTGCCATGGTAACCATGGCGTTTAGTTGCCATGGCAACTATGGGGTTCTGTTGCCATGGTAACCATGGGGTTGGGTTGCCATGGCAACCATGGGGTTGTGTTGCCATGGGAACCATGGGGTTGGGTTGCCATGGCATCCACGGGGTAGTGTTTCCATGGCAACCATGGGGTAGTGTTGCCATGGTAACGATGGGGTTGGGTTGCCATGGCAACCACGGTGTTGTGTTCTCATGGGAACCATGGGGTTGCGTTGCCATGGCAACCATGGGGTTGGGTTGCCATGGCAACCATGGGGTTGGGTTGCCATGGCAACCAGAGGGTTGGGTTGCTATGGTAACCACGGGGTTTGGTTGCCATGGCAACTATGGGGTTCTGTTGCCATGGTAACCATGGGGTTCTGTTGCCATGGTAACCATGGGGTTGGGTTGCCATGGCAACCATGGGGTTGTGTTTCCATGGGAACCATGGGGTTGGGTTGCCATGGCATCCACGGGGTTGGGTTGCCATGGCAACCACGGGGTTTGGTTGCCATGGCAACCATGGGGTTCTGTGTCCATGGTAACCATGGCGTTTTGTTGCCACGGTAACCATGGCGTTTAGTTGCCATGGCAACTATGGGGTTCTGTTGCCATGGCAACCACGGGGTTTGGTTGCCATGGTAACCATGGGGTTGAGTTGCCATGGCAACCATGGGGTTAGGTTGCCATGGCAACCATGGGGTTGTGTTGCCATGGTAACCATGGGGTTGGGTTGCCATGGCAACCATGGGGTTGTGTTGCCATGGTAACCATGGCGTTTAGTTGCCATGGCAACTATGGGGTTCTGTTGCCATGGTAACCATGGGGTTGATTTGCCATGGCAACCATAGGGTTGTGTTGCCATGGGAACGATGGGGTTGGGTTGCCATGGCATCCACGGGGTTGGGTTGCCATGGCAACCACGGGGTTTGGTTGCCATGGCAACCATGGGGTTCTGTGTCCATGGTAACCATGGGGTGATGTTGCCATGGTAACCATGGCGTTTAGTTGCCATGGCAACTATGGTGTTCTGTTGCCATGGAAACCATGGGGTAGTGTTTCCATGGCAACCACGGGGTTTGGTTGCCATGGTAACCATGGGGTTGTGTTGCCATGGCAACCATGGGGTTGGGTTGCCATGGCAACCATGGGGTTGTGTTGCCATAGTAACCATGGCGTTTAGTTGCCATGGCAACTATGGGGTTCTGTTGCCATGGTAACCATGGGGTTGTGTTGCCATGGCAACCTTGGGTTTGTGTTGCCATGGTAACCATGGGGTTGGGTTGCCATGGCAACCATGGGGTTGGGTTGCCATGGTAACCATGGCGTCGTGTTGCCATGGTAACCATGGCGTTTAGTTTCCATGGCAACCACGGAGTTTGGTTGCCATGGTAACCACGGGGTTTGGTTGCCATGGTAACGATGGGGTTGGGTTGCCATGGCAACCATGGGGTTGTGTTGCCATGGTAACCATGGGGTTGGGTTGCCATGGCAACCATGGGGTTGTGTTTCCATGGTAACCATGGCGTTTAGTTGCCATGGCAACTATGGGGTTCTGTGTCCATGGTAACCATGGGGTTGTGTTGCCATGGTAACCATGGCGTTTTGTTGCCATGGCAACTATCGGGTTCTGTTGCCATGGCAACCATGGGGTAGTGTTTCCATGGCAACCATGGGGTAGTGTTGCCATGGTAACGATGGGGTTGGGTTGCCATGGCAACCACGGTGTTGTGTTCTCATGGGAACCATGGGGTTGCGTTGCCATGGCAACCATGGGGTTGGGTTGCCATGGCAACCATGGGGTTGGGTTGCCATGGCAACCAGAGGGTTGGGTTGCCATGGTAACCACGGGGTTTGGTTGCCATGGCAACTATGGGGTTCTGTTGCCATGGTAACCATGGGGTTCTGTTGCCATGGTAACCATGGGGTTGGGTTGCCATGGCAACCATGGGGTTGTGTTTCCATGGGAACCATGGGGTTGGGTTGCCATGGCATCCACGGGGTTGGGTTGCCATGGCAACCACGGGGTTCTGTGTCCATGGTAACCATGGGGTTGTGTTGCCATGGTAACCTTGGCGTTTTCTTACCATGGCAACTATGGGGTTCTGTTCCCATGGCAATCATGGGGTAGTGTTTCCATGGCAACCATGGGGTAGTGTTGCCATGGTAACGATGGGGTTGGCTTGCCATGGAACCACGGGGTTGTGTTCTCATGGGAACCATGGGGTTGTGTTGCCATGGTAACCATGGGGCTGGGTTGCCATGGCAACCACGGGGTTTGGTTGCTATGGTAACCATGGGGTTGGGTTGCCATGGCAACCATGGGGTTGTGTTGCCATGGTAACCATGGCGTTTAGTTGCCATGGCAACCACGGGCTTTAGTTGCCATGGTAACCATGGGGTTGTGTTGCCATGGCAACCATGGGGTTGTGTTGCCATGGTAACCATGGCGTTTTGTTGCGATGGCAACTATGGGGTTCTGTTGCCATGGCAATCATGGGGTGGTGTTTCCATGGCAACCATGTGGTTGTGTTTCCATGGTAACTATGGGGTTGGGTTGCTATGGAAACTATGGGGTTTAGTTGCCTTGGCAACCATGGGGTTGGGTTGCTATGGCAACCATGGGTTTGTGTTGCCATGGTAACCATGGGGTTGGGTTGCCATGGCAACCATGGGGTTGTGTTGCCATGGTAACCATGGCGTTTAGTTGCCATGGCAACTATTGGGTTCTGTTGCCATGGTAACCATGGGGTTGGGTTGCCATGGCATCCACGGGGTTGGGTTGCCATGGCAACCACGGGGTTTGGTTGCCATGGCAACCATGGGGTTCTGTGTCCATGGTAACCATGGGGTTGTGTTGCCATGGTAACCATGGCGTTTTGTTGCCATGGCAACTATGGGGTTCTCTTGCCATGGCAACCATGGGGTAGTGTTTCCATGGCAACCACGGGGTTTGGTTGCCATGGCAACCATGGGGTTGGGTTGCCATGGCAACCATGGGGTTGAGTTGCCATGGTAACCATGGGGTTGGGTTGCCATGGCAACCATGGGGTTGTGTTGCCATGGTAACCATGGCGTTTAGTTTCCATGGCAACTATGGGGTTCTGTTGCCATGGTAACCATGGGGTTGTGTTGCCATGGCAACCATGGGGTTGTGTTGCCATGGGAACCATGGGGTTGGGTTGCCATGGCATCCACGGGGTTGGGTTGCCATGGCAACCACGGGGTTTGTTTGCCATGGCAACCATGGGGTTGTGTTGCCATGGTAACCATGGCGTTTAGTTGCCATGGCAACCATGGGGTTCTGTTGCCATGGTAACCATGAGGTTGGGTTGCCATGGCAACCATGGGGTTGTGTTGCCATGGTAACCATGGCGTTTAGTTGCCATGGCAACTATGGGGTTCTGTTGCCATGGTAACCATGGGGTTGGGTTGCCATGGCAACCATGGGGTTGTGTTGCCATGGTAACCATGGGGTTGGGTTGCCATGGCAACCATGGGGTTGTGTTGCCATGGTAACCACGGGGTTTGGTTGCCATGGCAACCATGGGGTTGTGTTGCCATGGTAACCATGGCGTTTTGTTGCCATGGCAACTATGGGGTTCTGTTGCTATGGTAACCATGGGGTTGGGTTGCCATGGCAACCATGGGGTTGTGTTGCCATGGGAACCATGGGGTTGTGTTGCCATGGCATCCACGGGGTTGGGTTGCCATGGCAACCACGGGGTTTGTTTGCCATGGCAACCATGGGGTTCTGTGTCCATGATAACCATGGCGTTTTTTGCCATGGTAACCATGGCGTTTAGTTGCCATGGCAACTATGGGGTTCTGTTGCCATGGTAACCATGGGGTTGGGTTGCCATGGCAACCATGGGGTTGTGTAGCCATGGTAACCATGGGGTTGTGTTGCCATGGCAACCATGGGGTTGGGTTGCCATGGCAACCATGGAGTTGGGTTGCCATGGTAACCATGGCGTTGTGTTGCCATGGTAACCATGGCGTTTAGGTGCCATGGCAACCACGGAGTTTGGTTGCCATGGTAACCACGGGGTTGTGTTGCCATGGTAACCATGGGGTTGGGTTGCCATGGCAACCATGGGGTTGTGTTGCCATGGTAACCATGGGGTTGGGTTGCCATGGCAAACATGGGGTTGTGTTGCCATGGTAACCATGGCGTTTAGTTGCCATGGCAACTATGGTGTTCTGTTGCCATGGTAACCATGGGGTTGGGTTGCCATGGCAACCATGGGGTTGTGTTGCCATGGGAACCATGGGGTTGGGTTGCCATGGCATCCACGGGGTTGGGTTGCCATGGCATCCACGGAGTTTGGTTGCCATGGTAACCATGGGGTTGTGTTGCCATGGTAACCATGGCGTTTAGTTGCCATGGCAACTATGGGGTTCTGTTGCCATGGTAACCATGGGGTTGGGTTGCCATGGCAACCATGGGGTTGTGTTGCCATGGGAACCATGGGGTTGGGTTGCCATGGCATCCACGGGGTTGGGTTGCCATGGCAACCATGGGATTGTGTTGTCATGGGAACCATGGGGTTGGGTTGCCATGGCAACAATGGGGTTGGGTTGCCATGGCAACCATGGGGTTGGGTTGCCATGGCAACCATGGGGTTGTGTTGCCATGGTAACCATGGCATTCAGTTGCCATGGCAACCACGGGGTTTGGTTGCCATGGTAACCATGGGGTTGTTTTGCCATGGTAACCATGGCGTTTAGTTGCCATGGCAACTATGGGGTTCTGTTGCCATGGTAACCATGGGGTTGGGTTGCCATGGCAACCATGGGGTTGTGTTGCCATGGGAACCATGGGGTTGGGTTGCCATGGCATCCACGGGGTTGGGTTGCCATGGCAACCACGGGGTTTGGTTGCCATGGCAACCATGGGGTTCTGTGTCCATGGTAACCATGGCGTTTTGTTGCCATGGTAACCATGGCGTTTAGTTGCCATGGCAACTATGGGGTTCTGTTGCCATGGCAACCACGGGGTTTGGTTGCCATGGTAACCATGGGGTTGGGTTGCCATGGCAACCATGGGGTTAGGTTGCCATGGCAACCATGGGGTTGTGTTGCCATGGTAACCATGGGGTTGGGTTGCTATGGCAACCATGGGGTTGTGTTGCCATGGTAACCATGGCGTTTAGTTGCCATGGCAACTATGGGGTTCTGTTGCCATGGTAACCATGGGGTTGGGTTGCCATGGCAACCATAGGGTTGTGTTGCCATGGGAACCATGGGGTTGGGTTGCCATGGCATCCACGGGGTTGGGTTGCCATGGCAACCACGGGGTTTGGTTGCCATGGCAACCATGGGGTTCTGTGTCCATGGTAACCATGGGGTTGTGTTGCCATGGTAACCATGGCGTTTAGTTGCCATGGCAACTATGGGGTTCTGTTGCCATGGCAACCATGGGGTAGTGTTTCCATGGCAACCACGGGGTTTGGTTGCCATGGTAACCATGGGGTTGTGTTGCCATGGCAACCATGGGGTTGGGTTGCCATGGCAACCATGGGGTTGTGTTGCCATAGTAACCATGGCGTTTAGTTGCCATGGCAACTATGGGGTTCTGTTGCCATGGTAACCATGGGGTTGGGTTGCCATGGCAACCTTGGGTTTGTGTTGCCATGGTAACCATGGGGTTGGGTTGCCATGGCAACCATGGGGTTGGGTTGCCATGGTAACCATGGCGTTGTGTTGCCATGGTAACCATGGCGTTTAGTTTCCATGGCAACCACGGAGTTTGGTTGCCATGGTAACCACGGGGTTTGGTTGCCATGGTAACCATGGGGTTGGGTTGCCATGGAAACCATGGGGTTGTGTTGCCATGGTAACCATGGGGTTGGGTTGCCATGGCAACCATGGGGTCGTGTTTCCATGGTAACCATGGCGTTTAGTTGCCATGGCAACTATGGGGTTCTGTGTCCATGGTAACCATGGGGTTGTGTTGCCATGGTAACCATGGCGTTTTGTTGCCATGGCAACTATCGGGTTCTGTTGCCATGGCAACCATGGGGTAGTGTTTCCATGGCAACCATGGGGTAGTGTTGCCATGGTAACGATGGGGTTGGGTTGCCATGGCAACCACGGTGTTGTGTTCTCATGGGAACCATGGGGTTGCGTTGCCATGGCAACCATGGGGTTGGGTTGCCATGGCAACCATGGGGTTGTGTTGCCATGGTAACCATGGGGTTGGGTTTCCATGGCAACCATGGGGTTGTGTTGCCATGGTAACCATGGCGTTTAGTTGCCATGGCAACTATGGGGTTCTGTTGCCATGGTAACCATGGGGTTGGGTTGCCATGGCAACCATGGGGTTGTGTTGCCATGGGAACCATGGGGTTGGGTTGCCATGGCATCCACGGGGTTGGGTTGCCATGGCAACCACGGGGTTTGGTTGCCATGGCAACCATGGGTTTTTGTGTCCATGGTAACCATGGGGTTGTGTTGCCATGGTAACCATGGCGTTTTGTTGCGATGGCAACTATGGTGTTCTGTTGCCATGGCAACCATGGGGTAGTGTTTCCATGGCAACCATGGGGTTGTGTTGCCATGGTAACTATGGGGTTGTGTTGCTATGGAAACTATGGGGTTTAGTTGCCTTGGCAACCATGGGGATGGGTTGCCATGGCAACCAGAGGGTTGGGTTGCCATGGTAACCACGGGGTTTGGTTGCCATGGCAACTATGGGGTTCTGTTGCCATGGTAACCATGGGGTTCTGTTGCCATGGTAACCATGGGGTTGGGTTGCCATGGCAACCATGGGGTTGTGTTTCCATGGGAACCATGGGGTTGGGTTGCCATGGCATCCACGGGGTTGGGTTGCCATGTCAACCACGGGGTTCTGTGTCCATGGTAACCATGGGGTTGTGTTGCCATGGTAACCTTGGCGTTTTCTTACCATGGCAACTATGGGGTTCTGTTCCCATGGCAACCATGGGGTAGTGTTTCCATGGCAACCATGGGGTAGTGTTGCCATGGTAACGATGGGGTTGGCTTGCCATGGAACCACGGGGTTGTGTTCTCATGGGAACCATGGGGTTGTGTTGCCATGGTAACCATGGGGCTGGGTTGCCATGGCAACCACGGGGTTTGGTTGCTATGGTAACCATGGGGTTGGGTTGCCATGGCAACCATGGGGTTGTGTTGCCATGGTAACCATGGCGTTTATTTGCCCTGGCAACCACGGGCTTTGGTTGCCATGGTAACCATGGGGTTGTGTTGCCATGGCAACCATGGGGTTGTGTTGCCATGGTAACCATGGCGTTTTGTTGCGATGGCAACTATGGGGTTCTGTTGCCATGGCAATCATGGGGTGGTGTTTCCATGGCAACCATGGGGTTGTGTTTCCATGGTAACTATGGGGTTGGGTTGCTATGGAAACTATGGGGTTTAGTTGCCTTGGCAACCATGGGGTTGGGTTGCCATGGCAACCATGGGTTTGTGTTGCCATGGTAACCATGGGGTTGGGTTGCCATGGCAACCATGGGGTTGTGTTGCCATGGTAACCTTGGCGTTTAGTTGCCATGGCAACTATTGGGTTCTGTTGCCATGGTAACCATGGGGTTGGGTTGCCATGGCATCCACGGTGTTGGGTTGCCATGGCAACCACGGGGTTTTGTTGCCATGGCAACCATGGGGTTCTGTGTCCATGGTAACCATGGGGTTGTGTTGCCATGGTAACGATGGCGTTTTGTTGCCATGGCAACTATGGGGTTCTCTTGCCATGGCAACCATGGGGTAGTGTTTCCATGGCAACCACGGGGTTTGGTTGCCATGGCAACCATGGGGTTGGGTTGCCATGGCAACCATGGGGTTGTGTTGCCATGGTAACCATGGGGTTGGGTTGCCATGGCAACCATGGGGTTGTGTTGCCATGGTAACCATGGCGTTTAGTTTCCATGGCAACTATGGGGTTCTGTTGCCATGGTAACCATGGGGTTGTGTTGCCATGGCAACCATGGGGTTGTGTTGCCATGGGAACCATGGGGTTGGGTTGCCATGGCATCCACGGGGTTGGGTTGCCATGGCAACCACGGGGTTTGGTTGCCATGGCAACCATGGGGTTGTGTTGCCATGGTAACCATGGCGTTTAGTTGCCATGGCAACCATGGGGTTCTGTTGCCATGGTAACCATGGGGTTGGGTTGCCATGGCAACCATGGGGTTGTGTTGCCATGGTAACCATGGCGTTTAGTTGCCATGGCAACTATGGGGTTCTGTTGCCATGGTAACCATGGGGTTGGGTTGCCATGGCAACCATGGGGTTGTGTTGCCATGGTAACCATGGGGTTGGGTTGCCATGGCAACCATGGGGTTGTGTTGCCATGGTAACCATGGGGTTGGGTTGCCATGGCAACCATGGGGTTGTGTTGCCATGGTAACCATGGCGTTTAGTTGCCATGGCAACTATGGGGTTCTGTTGCCATGGTAACCATGGGGTTGGGTTGCCATGGCAACCATGGGGTTGTGTTGCCATGGGAACCATGGGGTTCTGTTGCCATGGCATCCACGGGGTTGGGTTGCCATGGCAACCACGGGGTTTGGTTGCCATGGCAACCATGGGGTTCTGTGTCCATGGTAACCATGGCGTTGTGTTGCCATGGTAACCATGGCGTTTAGTTGCCATGGCAACCGCGGAGTTTGGTTGCCATGGTAACAATGGGGTTGTGTTGCCATGGTAACCATGGCGTTTAGTTCCATGGCAACTATGGGGTTCTGTTGCCATGGTAACCATGGGGTTGGGTTGCCATGGCAACCATGGGGTTTTGTTGCCATGGGAACCATGGGGTTGGGTTGCCATGGCATCCACGGGGTTGGGTTGCCATGGCAACCACGGGGTTTGGTTGCCATGGCAACCACGGGGTTCTGTGTCCATGGTAACCATGGCGTTGTGTTGCCATGGTAACCATGGCGTTTAGTTGCCATGGCAACCACGGAGTTTGGTTGCCATGGTAACCATGGGGTTGTGTTGCCATGGTAACCATGGCGTTTAGTTGCCATGGCAACTATGGGGTTCTGTTGCCATGGTAACCATGGGGTTGTGTTGCCATGGCATCCACGGGGTTGGGTTGCCATGGCAACCATGGGGTTGGGTTGCCATGGTAACCATGGCGTTGTGTTGCCATGGTAACCATGGCGTTTAGTTGCCATGGCAACCACGGAGTTTGGTTGCCATGGTAACCACGGGGTTTGGTTGCCATGGTAACCATGGGGTTGGGTTGCCATGGCAACCATGGGGTTGTGTTGCCATGGTAACCATGGCGTTTAGTTGCCATGGCAACTATGGGTTTCTGTTCCCATGGTAACCATGGGGTTGGGTTGCCATGGCAACCATGGGGTTGTGTTGCCATGGGAACCATGGGGTTGGGTTGCCATGGCATCCACGGGGTTGGGTTGCCATGGCATCCACGGGGTTGGGTTGCCATGGCAACCACGGGGTTTGGTTGCCATGGGAACCATGGGGTTCTGTGTCCATGGTAACCATGGGGTTGTGTTGCCATGGTAACCATGGCGTTTTGTTGCCAAGGGAACCATGGGGTTGGGTTGCCATGGCATCCACGGGGTTGGGTTGCCATGGCAACCACGGGGTTTGGTTGCCATGGGAAAAATGGGGTTCTGTGTCCATGGTAACCATGGGGTTGTGTTGCCATGGTAACCATGGCGTTTTGTTGCCATGGCAACTATGGGGTTCTCTTGCCATGGCAACCATGGGGTAGTGTTTCCATGGCAACCACGGGGTTTGGTTGCCATGGTAACCATGGGGTTGGGTTGCCATGGCAACCATGGGGTTGGGTTGCCATGGCAACCATGGGGTTGTGTTGCCATGGTAACCATGGGGTTGGGTTGCCATGGCAACCATGGGGTTGTGTTGCCATGGTAACCATGGCGTTTAGTTGCCATGGCAACTACGGGGTTCTGTTGCCATGGTAACCATGGGGTTGGGTTGCCATGGCAACCATGGGGTTGGGTTGCCATGGCAACCATGGGGTTGTGTTGCCATGGTAACCATGGGGTTGGGTTGCCATGGCAACCATGGGGTTGTGTTGCCATGGTAACCATGGCGTTTAGTTTCCATGGCAACTATGGGGTTCTGTTGCCATGGTAACCATGGGGTTGTGTTGCCATGGCAACCATGGGGTTGTGTTGCCATGGGAACCATGGGGTTGGGTTGCCATGGCATCCACGGGGTTGGGTTGCCATGGCAACCACGGGGTTTGGTTGCCATGGCAACCATGGGGTTGTGTTGCCATGGTAACCATGGCGTTTAGTTGCCATGGCAACCATGGGGTTCTGTTGCCATGGTAACCATGGGGTTGGGTTGCCATGGCAACCATGGGGTTGTGTTGCCATGGTAACCATGGCGTTTAGTTGCCATGGCAACTATGGGGTTCTGTTGCCATGGTAACCATGGGGTTGGGTTGCCATGGCAACCATGGGGTTGTGTTGCCATGGTAACCATGGGGTTGGGTTGCCATGGCAACCATGGGGTTGTGTTGCCATGGTAACCATGGGGTTGGGTTGCCATGGCAACCATGGGGTTGTGTTGCCATGGTAACCATGGCGTTTAGTTGCCATGGCAACTATGGGGTTCTGTTGCCATGGTAACCATGGGGTTGGGTTGCCATGGCAACCATGGGGTTGTGTTGCCATGGGAACCATGGGGTTCTGTTGCCATGGCATCCACGGGGTTGGGTTGCCATGGCAACCACGGGGTTTGGTTGCCATGGCAACCATGGGGTTCTGTGTCCATGGTAACCATGGCGTTGTGTTGCCATGGTAACCATGGCGTTTAGTTGCCATGGCAACCGCGGAGTTTGGTTGCCATGGTAACAATGGGGTTGTGTTGCCATGGTAACCATGGCGTTTCGTTGCCATGGCAACTATGGGGTTCTGTTGCCATGGTAACCATGGGGTTGTGTTGCCATGGCATCCACGGGGTTGGGTTGCCATGGCAACCATGGGGTTGGGTTGCCATGGTAACCATGGCGTTGTGTTGCCATGGTAACCATGGCGTTTAGTTGCCATGGCAACCACGGAGTTTGGTTGCCATGGTAACCACGGGGTTTGGTTGCCATGGTAACCATGGGGTTGGGTTGCCATGGCAACCATGGGGTTGTGTTGCCATGGTAACCATGGCGTTTAGTTGCCATGGCAACTATGGGTTTCTGTTCCCATGGTAACCATGGGGTTGGGTTGCCATGGCAACCATGGGGTTGTGTTGCCATGGGAACCATGGGGTTGGGTTGCCATGGCATCCACGGGGTTGGGTTGCCATGGCATCCACGGGGTTGGGTTGCCATGGCAACCACGGGGTTTGGTTGCCATGGGAACCATGGGGTTCTGTGTCCATGGTAACCATGGGGTTGTGTTGCCATGGTAACCATGGCGTTTTGTTGCCAAGGGAACCATGGGGTTGGGTTGCCATGGCATCCACGGGGTTGGGTTGCCATGGCAACCACGGGGTTTGGTTGCCATGGCAACCATGGTGTTGTGTTGCCATGGTAACCATGGCGTTTAGTTGCCATGGCAACCATGGGGTTCTGTTGCCATGGTAACCATGGGGTTGGGTTGCCATGGCAACCATGGGGTTGTGTTGCCATGGTAACCATGGCGTTTAGTTGCCATGGCAACTATGGGGTTCTGTTGCCATGGTAACCATGGGGTTGGGTTGCCATGGCAACCATGGGGTTGTGTTGCCATGGTAACCATGGGGTTGGGTTGCCATGGCAACCATGGGGTTGTGTTGCCATGGTAACCATGGGGTTGGGTTGCCATGGCAACCATGGGGTTGTGTTGCCATGGTAACCATGGCGTTTAGTTGCCATGGCAACTATGGGGTTCTGTTGCCATGGTAACCATGGGGTTGGGTTGCCATGGCAACCATGGGGTTGTGTTGCCATGGGAACCATGGGGTTCTGTTGCCATGGCATCCACGGGGTTGGGTTGCCATGGCAACCACGGGGTTTGGTTGCCATGGCAACCATGGGGTTCTGTGTCCATGGTAACCATGGCGTTGTGTTGCCATGGTAACCATGGCGTTTAGTTGCCATGGCAACCGCGGAGTTTGGTTGCCATGGTAACAATGGGGTTGTGTTGCCATGGTAACCATGGCGTTTAGTTGCCATGGCAACTATGGGGTTCTGTTGCCATGGTAACCATGGGGTTGGGTTGCCATGGCAACCATGGGGTTTTGTTGCCATGGGAACCATGGGGTTGGGTTGCCATGGCATCCACGGGGTTGGGTTGCCATGGCAACCACGGGGTTTGGTTGCCATGGCAACCACGGGGTTCTGTGTCCATGGTAACCATGGCGTTGTGTTGCCATGGTAACCATGGCGTTTAGTTGCCATGGCAACCACGGAGTTTGGTTGCCATGGTAACCATGGGGTTGTGTTGCCATGGTAACCATGGCGTTTAGTTGCCATGGCAACTATGGGGTTCTGTTGCCATGGTAACCATGGGGTTGTGTTGCCATGGCATCCACGGGGTTGGGTTGCCATGGCAACCATGGGGTTGGGTTGCCATGGTAACCATGGCGTTGTGTTGCCATGGTAACCATGGCGTTTAGTTGCCATGGCAACCACGGAGTTTGGTTGCCATGGTAACCACGGGGTTTGGTTGCCATGGTAACCATGGGGTTGGGTTGCCATGGCAACCATGGGGTTGTGTTGCCATGGTAACCATGGCGTTTAGTTGCCATGGCAACTATGGGTTTCTGTTCCCATGGTAACCATGGGGTTGGGTTGCCATGGCAACCATGGGGTTGTGTTGCCATGGGAACCATGGGGTTGGGTTGCCATGGCATCCACGGGGTTGGGTTGCCATGGCATCCACGGGGTTGGGTTGCCATGGCAACCACGGGGTTTGGTTGCCATGGGAACCATGGGGTTCTGTGTCCATGGTAACCATGGGGTTGTGTTGCCATGGTAACCATGGCGTTTTGTTGCCAAGGGAACCATGGGGTTGGGTTGCCATGGCATCCACGGGGTTGGGTTGCCATGGCAACCACGGGGTTTGGTTGCCATGGGAAAAATGGGGTTCTGTGTCCATGGTAACCATGGGGTTGTGTTGCCATGGTAACCATGGCGTTTTGTTGCCATGGCAACTATGGGGTTCTCTTGCCATGGCAACCATGGGGTAGTGTTTCCATGGCAACCACGGGGTTTGGTTGCCATGGTAACCATGGGGTTGGGATGCCATGGCAACCATGGGGTTGGGTTGCCATGGCAACCATGGGGTTGTGTTGCCATGGTAACCATGGGGTTGGGTTGCCATGGCAACCATGGGGTTGTGTTGCCATGGTAACCATGGCGTTTAGTTGCCATGGCAACTACGGGGTTCTGTTGCCATGGTAACCATGGGGTTGGGTTGCCATGGCAACCATGGGGTTGTGTTGCCATGGGAACCATGGGGTTGGGTTGCCATGGCATCCACGGGGTTGGGTTGCCATGGCAACCACGGGGTTTCGTTGCCATGGCAACCATGGGGTTGTGTTGCCATGGTAACCATGGCGTTTAGTTGCCATGGCAACTATGGGGTTCTGTTGCCATGGTAACCATGGGGTTGTGTTGCCATGGCAACCATGGGGTTGGGTTGCCATGGTAACCATGGCGTTGTGTTGCCATGGTAACCATGGCGTTTAGTTGCCATGGCAACCACGGAGTTTGGTTGCCATGGTAACCACGGGGTTTGGTTGCCATGGTAACCATGGGGTTGGGTTGCCATGGCAACCATGGGGTTGTGTTGCCATGGTAACCACGGGTTGGGTTGCCATGGCAACCATGGGGTTGTGTTGCCATGGTAACCATGGCGTTTAGTTGCCATGGCAACTATGGTGTTCTGTTGCCATGGTAACCATGGGGTTGGGTTGCCATGGCAACCATGGGGTTGTGTTGCCATGGGAACCATGGGGTTGGGTTGCCATGGCATCCACGGGGTTGGGTTGCCATGGCATCCACGGAGTTTGGTTGCCATGGTAACCATGGGGTTATGTTGCCATGGTAACCATGGCGTTTAGTTGCCATGGCAACTATGGGGTTCTGTTGCCATGGTAACCATAGGGTTGGGTTGCCATGGCAACCATGGGGTTGTGTTGCCATGGGAACCATGGGGTTGGGTTGCCATGGCATCCACGGGGTTGGGTTGCCATGGCAACCATGGGGTTGTGTTGTCATGGGAACCATGGGGTTGGGTTGCCATGGCAACCATGGGGTTGTGTTGCCATGGGAACCACGGGGTTGGGTTGCCATGGCATCCACGGGGTTGGGTTGCCATGGCAACCACGGGGTTTGGTTGCCATGGCAACCATGGGGTTCTGTGTCCATGGTAACCATGGCGTTGTGTTGCCATGGTAACCATGGCGTTTAGTTGCCATGGCAACCACGGAGTTTGGTTGCCATGGTACCCATGGGGTTGTGTTGCCATGGTAACCATGGCATTTAGTTGCCATGGCAGCCATGGGGTTCTGTTGCCATGGTAACCATGGGGTTGGGTTTCCATGGCAACCACGGGGTTGTGTTGCCATGGGAACCATGGGGTTGGGTTGCCATGGCATCCACGGGGTTGGGTTACCATAGCAACCACGGGGTTTGGTTGCCATGGCAACCATGGGGTTCTGTGTCCATGGTAACCATGGCGTTGTGTTGCCATGGTAACCATGGCGTTTTGTTGCCATGGCAACTATGGGGTTCTGTTGCCATGGCAACCATGGGGTAGTGTTTCCATGGCAACCACGGGGTTTTGGTTGCCATGGTAACCATGGGGTTGGGTTGCCATGGCAACCATGGGGTTGGGTTGCCATGGGAACCATGGGGTTGGGTTGCCATGGCATCCACGGGGTTGGGTTGCCATGGTAACCATGGGGTTGTGTTGCCATGGTAACCATGGCGTTTAGGTGCCATGGCAACTATGGGGTTCTGTTGCCATGGTAACCATGGGGTTGGGTTGCCATGGCAACCATGGGGTTGTGTTGCCATGGGAACCATGGGGTTGGGTTGCCATGGCATCCACGGGGTTGGGTTGCCATGGTAACCATGGGGTTGTGTTGCCATGGTAACCATGGCGTTTAGTTGCCATGGCAACTATGGGGTTCTGTTGCCATGGTAACCATGGGGTTGGGTTGCCATGGCATCCACGGGGTTGGGTTGCCATGGCAACCATGGGGTTGGGTTGCCATGGTAACCATGGCGTTGTGTTGCCATGGTAACCATGGCGTTTAGTTGCCATGGCAACCACGGAGTTTGGTTGCCATGGTAACCACGGGGTTTGGTTGCCATGGTAACCATGGGGTTGGGTTGCCATGGCAACCATGGGGTTGTGTTGCCATGGTAACCATGGCGTTTAGTTGCCACGGCAACTATGGGTTTCTGTTGCCATGGTAACCATGGGGTTGGGTTGCCATGGCAACCATGGGGTTGTGTTGCCATGGGAACCATGGGGTTGGGTTGCCATGTCATCCACGGGGTTGGGTTGCCATGGCAACCACGGGGTTTGGTTGCCATGGCAACCATGGGGTTCTGTGTCCATGGTAACCATGGGGTTGTGTTGCCATGGTAACCATGGCGTTTTGTTGCCAAGGGAACCATGGGGTTGGGTTGCCATGGCATCCACGGTGTTGGGTTGCCATGGCAACCACGGGGTTTGGTTGCCATGGGAACCATGGGGTTCTGTGTCCATGGTAACCATGGGGTTGTGTTGCCATGGTAACCATGGCGTTTTGTTGCCATGGCAACTATGGGGTTCTGTTGCCATGGCAACCATGGGGTAGTGTTTCCATGGCAACCACGGGGTTTGGTTGCCATGGTAACCATGGGGTTGGGTTGCCATGGCAACCATGGGGTTGGGTTGCCATGGCAACCATGGGGTTGTGTTGCCATGGTAACCATGGGGTTGGGTTGCCATGGCAACCATGGGGTTGTGTTGCCATGGTAACCATGGCGTTTAGTTTCCATGGCAACAATGGGGTTCTGTTGCCATGGTAACCATGGGGTTGGGTTGCCATGGCAACCATGGGGTTGTGTTGCCATGGGAACCATGGGGTTGGGTTGCCATGGCATCCACGGGGTTGGGTTGCCATGGCAACCACGGGGTTTGGTTGCCATGGTAACCATGGGGTTGTGTTGCCATGGTAACCATGGCGTTTAGTTGCCATGGCAACTATGGGGTTCTGTTGCCATGGTAACCATGGGGTTGTGTTGCCATGGCAACCATGGGGTTGTGTTGCCATGGTAACCATGGGGTTGGGTTGCCATGGCAACCATGGGGTTGTGTTGTCATGGGAACCATGGGGTTGGGTTGCCATGGCAACCATGGGGTTGTGTTGCCATGGGAACCACGGGGTTGGGTTGCCATGGCATCCACGGGGTTGGGTTGCCATGGCAACCACGGGGTTTGGTTGCCATGGCAACCATGGGGTTCTGTGTCCATGGTAACCATGGCGTTGTGTTGCCATGGTAACCATGGCGTTTAGTTGCCATGGCAACCACGGAGTTTGGTTGCCATGGTACCCATGGGGTTGTGTTGCCATGGTAACCATGGCATTTAGTTGCCATGGCAGCCATGGGGTTCTGTTGCCATGGTAACCATGGGGTTGGGTTTCCATGGCAACCACGGGGTTGTGTTGCCATGGGAACCATGGGGTTGGGTTGCCATGGCATCCACGGGGTTGGGTTACCATAGCAACCACGGGGTTTGGTTGCCATGGCAACCATGGGGTTCTGTGTCCATGGTAACCATGGCGTTGTGTTGCCATGGTAACCATGGCGTTTTGTTGCCATGGCAACTATGGGGTTCTGTTGCCATGGCAACCATGGGGTAGTGTTTCCATGGCAACCACGGGGTTTTGGTTGCCATGGTAACCATGGGGTTGGGTTGCCATGGCAACCATGGGGTTGGGTTGCCATGGGAACCATGGGGTTGGGTTGCCATGGCATCCACGGGGTTGGGTTGCCATGGTAACCATGGGGTTGTGTTGCCATGGTAACCATGGCGTTTAGGTGCCATGGCAACTATGGGGTTCTGTTGCCATGGTAACCATGGGGTTGGGTTGCCATGGCAACCATGGGGTTGTGTTGCCATGGGAACCATGGGGTTGGGTTGCCATGGCATCCACGGGGTTGGGTTGCCATGGTAACCATGGGGTTGTATTGCCATGGTAACCATGGCGTTTAGTTGCCATGGCAACTATGGGGTTCTGTTGCCATGGTAACCATGGGGTTGGGTTGCCATGGCATCCACGGGGTTGGGTTGCCATGGCAACCATGGGGTTGGGTTGCCATGGTAACCATGGCGTTGTGTTGCCATGGTAACCATGGCGTTTAGTTGCCATGGCAACCACGGAGTTTGGTTGCCATGGTAACCACGGGGTTTGGTTGCCATGGTAACCATGGGGTTGGGTTGCCATGGCAACCATGGGGTTGTGTTGCCATGGTAACCATGGCGTTTAGTTGCCATGGCAACTATGGGTTTCTGTTGCCATGGTAACCATGGGGTTGGGTTGCCATGGCAACCATGGGGTTGTGTTGCCATGGGAACCATGGGGTTGGGTTGCCATGTCATCCACGGGGTTGGGTTGCCATGGCAACCACGGGGTTTGGTTGCCATGGCAACCATGGGGTTCTGTGTCCATGGTAACCATGGGGTTGTGTTGCCATGGTAACCATGGCGTTTTGTTGCCAAGGGAACCATGGGGTTGGGTTGCCATGGCATCCACGGTGTTGGGTTGCCATGGCAACCACGGGGTTTGGTTGCCATGGGAACCATGGGGTTCTGTGTCCATGGTAACCATGGGGTTGTGTTGCCATGGTAACCATGGCGTTTTGTTGCCATGGCAACTATGGGGTTCTGTTGCCATGGCAACCATGGGGTAGTGTTTCCATGGCAACCACGGGGTTTGGTTGCCATGGTAACCATGGGGTTGGGTTGCCATGGCAACCATGGGGTTGGGTTGCCATGGCAACCATGGGGTTGTGTTGCCATGGTAACCATGGGGTTGGGTTGCCATGGCAACCATGGGGTTGTGTTGCCATGGTAACCATGGCGTTTAGTTTCCATGGCAACAATGGGGTTCTGTTGCCATGGTAACCATGGGGTTGGGTTGCCATGGCAACCATGGGGTTGTGTTGCCATGGGAACCATGGGGTTGGGTTGCCATGGCATCCACGGGGTTGGGTTGCCATGGCAACCACGGGGTTTGGTTGCCATGGTAACCATGGGGTTGTGTTGCCATGGTAACCATGGCGTTTAGTTGCCATGGCAACCACGGGGTTCTGTTGCCATGGTAACCATGGGGTTGTGTTGCCATGGCAACCATGGGGTTGTGTTGCCATGGTAACCATGGGGTTGGGTTGCCATGGCAACCATGGTGTTGTGTTGCCATGGCAACCATGGGGTTGGGTTGCCATGGTAACCATGGCGTTTTGTTGCCATGGTAACCATGGCGTTTAGTTGCCATGGCAACCACGGAGTTCGGTTGCCATGGTAACCACGGGGTTTGGTTGCCATGGTAACCATGGGGTTGGGTTGCCATGGCAACCATGGGGTTGTGTTGCCATGGTAACCATGGGTTGGGTTGCCATGGCAACCATGGGGTTGTGTTGCCATGGTAACCATGGCGTTTAGTTGCCATGGCAACTATGGGGTTCTGTTGCCATGGTAACCATGGGGTTGGGTTGCCATGGCAACCATGGGGTTGTGTTGCCATGGGAACCATGGGGTTGGGTTGCCATGGCATCCACGGGGTTGGGTTGCCATGGCATCCACGGAGTTTGGTTGCCATGGTAACCATGGGGTTGTGTTGCCATGGTAACCATGGCGTTTAGTTGCCATGGCAACTATGGGGTTCTGTTGCCATGGTAACCATGGGGTTGGGTTG
The DNA here is from genome assembly GCF_964035555.1 of Netta rufina. Lineage (NCBI taxonomy): Eukaryota > Metazoa > Chordata > Aves > Anseriformes > Anatidae > Netta > Netta rufina. Next base: position 16,316 of record NW_028168831.1, on the reverse strand, counting down.
CCATGGCAACCATGGGGTTGTGTTGCCATGGGAACCATGGGGTTGGGTTGCCATGGCATCCACGGGGTTGGGTTGCCATGGCAACCATGGGGTTGTGTTGTCATGGGAACCATGGGGTTGGGTTGCCATGGCAACCATGGGGTTGGTTTGCCATGGCAACCATGGGGTTGGGTTGCCATGGCAACCATGGGGTTGTGTTGCCATGGTAACCATGGCGTTTAGTTGCCATGGCAACCACGGGGTTTGGTTGCCATGGTAACCATGGGGTTGAGATGCCATGGTAACCATGGCGTTTAGTTGCCATGGCAACTATGGGGTTCTGTTGCCTTGGTAACCATGGGGTTGGTTTGCCATGGCAACCATGGGGTTGTGTTGCCATGGGAACCATGGGGTTGGGTTGCCATGGCATCCACGGGGTTGGGTTGCCATGGCAACCACGGGGTTTGTTTGCCATGGCAACCATGGGGTTCTGTGTCCATGATAACCATGGCGTTTTTTGCCATGGTAACCATGGCGTTTAGTTGCCATGGCAACTATGGGGTTCTGTTGCCATGGTAACCATGGGGTTGGGTTGCCATGGCAACCATGGGGTTGTGTAGCCATGGTAACCATGGGGTTGGGTTGCCATGGCAACCATGGGGTTGGGTTGCCATGGCAACCATGGAGTTGGGTTGCCATGGTAACCATGGCGTTGTGTTGCCATGGTAACCATGGCGTTTAGTTGCCATGGCAACCACGGAGTTTGGTTGCCATGGTAACCACGGGGTTGTGTTGCCATGGTAACCATGGGGTTGGGTTGCCATGGCAACCATGGGGTTGTGTTGCCATGGTAACCATGGCGTTTTGTTGCCAAGGGAACCATGGGGTTGGGTTGCCATGGCATCCACGGTGTTGGGTTGCCATGGCAACCACGGGGTTTGGTTGCCATGGGAAAAATGGGGTTCTGTGTCCATGGTAACCATGGGGTTGTGTTGCCATGGTAACCATGGCGTTTTGTTGCCATGGCAACTATGGGGTTCTCTTGCCATGGCAACCATGGGGTAGTGTTTCCATGGCAACCACGGGGTTTGGTTGCCATGGTAACCATGGGGTTGGGTTGCCATGGCAACCATGGGGTTGGGTTGCCATGGCAACCATGGGGTTGTGTTGCCATGGTAACCATGGGGTTGGGTTGCCATGGCAACCATGGGGTTGTGTTGCCATGGTAACCATGGCGTTTAGTTGCCATGGCAACTACGGGGTTCTGTTGCCATGGTAACCATGGGGTTGGGTTGCCATGGCAACCATGGGGTTGTGTTGCCATGGGAACCATGGGGTTGGGTTGCCATGGCATCCACGGGGTTGGGTTGCCATGGCAACCACGGGGTTTCGTTGCCATGGCAACCATGGGGTTGTGTTGCCATGGTAACCATGGCGTTTAGTTGCCATGGCAACTATGGGGTTCTGTTGCCATGGTAACCATGGGGTTGTGTTGCCATGGCAACCATGGGGTTGGGTTGCCATGGTAACCATGGCGTTGTGTTGCCATGGTAACCATGGCGTTTAGTTGCCATGGCAACCACGGAGTTTGGTTGCCATGGTAACCACGGGGTTTGGTTGCCATGGTAACCATGGGGTTGGGTTGCCATGGCAACCATGGGGTTGGGTTGCCATGGCAACCATGGGGTTGTGTTGCCATGGTAACCATGGCGTTTAGTTGCCATGGCAACTATGGTGTTCTGTTGCCATGGTAACCATGGGGTTGGGTTGCCATGGCAACCATGGGGTTGTGTTGCCATGGGAACCATGGGGTTGGGTTGCCATGGCATCCACGGGGTTGGGTTGCCATGGCATCCACGGAGTTTGGTTGCCATGGTAACCATGGGGTTATGTTGCCATGGTAACCATGGCGTTTAGTTGCCATGGCAACTATGGGGTTCTGTTGCCATGGTAACCATAGGGTTGGGTTGCCATGGCAACCATGGGGTTGTGTTGCCATGGGAACCATGGGGTTGGGTTGCCATGGCATCCACGGGGTTGGGTTGCCATGGCAACCATGGGGTTGTGTTGTCATGGGAACCATGGGGTTGGGTTGCCATGGCAACCATGGGGTTGTGTTGCCATGGGAACCACGGGGTTGGGTTGCCATGGCATCCACGGGGTTGGGTTGCCATGGCAACCACGGGGTTTGGTTGCCATGGCAACCATGGGGTTCTGTGTCCATGGTAACCATGGCGTTGTGTTGCCATGGTAACCATGGCGTTTAGTTGCCATGGCAACCACGGAGTTTGGTTGCCATGGTACCCATGGGGTTGTGTTGCCATGGTAACCATGGCATTTAGTTGCCATGGCAGCCATGGGGTTCTGTTGCCATGGTAACCATGGGGTTGGGTTTCCATGGCAACCACGGGGTTGTGTTGCCATGGGAACCATGGGGTTGGGTTGCCATGGCATCCACGGGGTTGGGTTACCATAGCAACCACGGGGTTTGGTTGCCATGGCAACCATGGGGTTCTGTGTCCATGGTAACCATGGCGTTGTGTTGCCATGGTAACCATGGCGTTTTGTTGCCATGGCAACTATGGGGTTCTGTTGCCATGGCAACCATAGGGTAGTGTTTCCATGGCAACCACGGGGTTTTGGTTGCCATGGTAACCATGGGGTTGGGTTGCCATGGCAACCATGGGGTTGGGTTGCCATGGGAACCATGGGGTTGGGTTGCCATGGCATCCACGGGGTTGGGTTGCCATGGTAACCATGGGGTTGTGTTGCCATGGTAACCATGGCGTTTAGGTGCCATGGCAACTAAGGGGTTCTGTTGCCATGGTAACCATGGGGTTGGGTTGCCATGGCAACCATGGGGTTGTGTTGCCATGGGAACCATGGGGTTGGGTTGCCATGGCATCCACGGGGTTGGGTTGCCATGGTAACCATGGGGTTGTGTTGCCATGGTAACCATGGCGTTTAGTTGCCATGGCAACTATGGGGTTCTGTTGCCATGGTAACCATGGGGTTGGGTTGCCATGGCATCCACGGGGTTGGGTTGCCATGGCAACCATGGGGTTGGGTTGCCATGGTAACCATGGCGTTGTGTTGCCATGGTAACCATGGCGTTTAGTTGCCATGGCAACCACGGAGTTTGGTTGCCATGGTAACCACGGGGTTTGGTTGCCATGGTAACCATGGGGTTGGGTTGCCATGGCAACCATGGGGTTGTGTTGCCATGGTAACCATGGCGTTTAGTTGCCATGGCAACTATGGGTTTCTGTTGCCATGGTAACCATGGGGTTGGGTTGCCATGGCAACCATGGGGTTGTGTTGCCATGGGAACCATGGGGTTGGGTTGCCATGTCATCCACGGGGTTGGGTTGCCATGGCAACCACGGGGTTTGGTTGCCATGGCAACCATGGGGTTCTGTGTCCTTGGTAACCATGGGGTTGTGTTGCCATGGTAACCATGGCGTTTTGTTGCCAAGGGAACCATGGGGTTGGGTTGCCATGGCATCCACGGTGTTGGGTTGCCATGGCAACCACGGGGTTTGGTTGCCATGGGAACCATGGGGTTCTGTGTCCATGGTAACCATGGGGTTGTGTTGCCATGGTAACCATGGCGTTTTGTTGCCATGGCAACTATGGGGTTCTGTTGCCATGGCAACCATGGGGTAGTGTTTCCATGGCAACCACGGGGTTTGGTTGCCATGGTAACCATGGGGTTGGGTTGCCATGGCAACCATGGGGTTGGGTTGCCATGGCAACCATGGGGTTGTGTTGCCATGGTAACCATGGGGTTGGGTTGCCATGGCAACCATGGGGTTGTGTTGCCATGGTAACCATGGCGTTTAGTTTCCATGGCAACAATGGGGTTCTGTTGCCATGGTAACCATGGGGTTGGGTTGCCATGGCAACCATGGGGTTGTGTTGCCATGGGAACCATGGGGTTGGGTTGCCATGGCATCCACGGGGTTGGGTTGCCATGGCAACCACGGGGTTTGGTTGCCATGGTAACCATGGGGTTGTGTTGCCATGGTAACCATGGCGTTTAGTTGCCATGGCAACTATGGGGTTCTGTTGCCATGGTAACCATGGGGTTGTGTTGCCATGGCAACCATGGGGTTGTGTTGCCATGGTAACCATGGGGTTGGGTTGCCATGGCAACCATGGTGTTGTGTTGCCATGGCAACCATGGGGTTGGGTTGCCATGGTAACCATGGCGTTTTGTTGCCATGGTAACCATGGCGTTTAGTTGCCATGGCAACCACGGAGTTCGGTTGCCATGGTAACCACGGGGTTTGGTTGCCATGGTAACCATGGGGTTGGGTTGCCATGGCAACCATGGGGTTGTGTTGCCATGGTAACCATGGGTTGGGTTGCCATGGCAACCATGGGGTTGTGTTGCCATGGTAACCATGGCGTTTAGTTGCCATGGCAACTATGGGGTTCTGTTGCCATGGTAACCATGGGGTTGGGTTGCCATGGCAACCATGGGGTTGTGTTGCCATGGGAACCATGGGGTTGGGTTGCCATGGCATCCACGGGGTTGGGTTGCCATGGCATCCACGGAGTTTGGTTGCCATGGTAACCATGGGGTTGTGTTGCCATGGTAACCATGGCGTTTAGTTGCCATGGCAACTATGGGGTTCTGTTGCCATGGTAACCATGGGGTTGGGTTGCCATGGCAACCATGGGGTTGTGTTGCCATGGGAACCATGGGGTTGGGTTGCCATGGCATCCACGGGGTTGGGTTGCCATGGCAACCATGGGGTTGTGTTGTCATGGGAACCATGGGGTTGGGTTGCCATGGCAACCATGGGGTTGGTTTGCCATGGCAACCATGGGGTTGGGTTGCCATGGCAACCATGGGGTTGTGTTGCCATGGTAACCATGGCGTTTAGTTGCCATGGCAACCACGGGGTTTGGTTGCCATGGTAACCATGGGGTTGAGATGCCATGGTAACCATGGCGTTTAGTTGCCATGGCAACTATGGGGTTCTGTTGCCTTGGTAACCATGGGGTTGGGTTGCCATGGCAACCATGGGGTTGTGTTGCCATGGGAACCATGGGGTTGGGTTGCCATGGCATCCACGGGGTTGGGTTGCCATGGCAACCACGGGGTTTGTTTGCCATGGCAACCATGGGGTTCTGTGTCCATGATAACCATGGCGTTTTTTGCCATGGTAACCATGGCGTTTAGTTGCCATGGCAACTATGGGGTTCTGTTGCCATGGTAACCATGGGGTTGGGTTGCCATGGCAACCATGGGGTTGTGTAGCCATGGTAACCATGGGGTTGGGTTGCCATGGCAACCATGGGGTTGGGTTGCCATGGCAACCATGGAGTTGGGTTGCCATGGTAACCATGGCGTTGTGTTGCCATGGTAACCATGGCGTTTAGTTGCCATGGCAACCACGGAGTTTGGTTGCCATGGTAACCACGGGGTTGTGTTGCCATGGTAACCATGGGGTTGGGTTGCCATGGCAACCATGGGGTTGTGTTGCCATGGTAACCATGGGGTTGGGTTGCCATGGCAAACATGGGGTTGTGTTGCCATGGTAACCATGGCGTTTAGTTGCCATGGCAACTATGGTGTTCTGTTGCCATGGTAACCATGGGGTTGGGTTGCCATGGCAACCATGGGGTTGTGTTGCCATGGGAACCATGGGGTTGGGTTGCCATGGCATCCACGGGGTTGGGTTGCCATGGCATCCACGGAGTTTGGTTGCCATGGTAACCATGGGGTTGTGTTGCCATGGTAACCATGGCGTTTAGTTGCCATGGCAACTATGGGGTTCTGTTGCCATGGTAACCATGGGGTTGGGTTGCCATGGCAACCTTGGGTTTGTGTTGCCATGGTAACCATGGCGTTTAGTTTCCATGGCAACCACGGAGTTTGGTTGCCATGGTAACCACGGGGTTTGGTTGCCATGGTAACCATGGGGTTGGGTTGCCATGGCAACCATGGGGTTGTGTTGCCATGGTAACCATGGGGTTGGGTTGCCATGGCAACCATGGGGTTGTGTTTCCATGGTAACCATGGCGTTTAGTTGCCATGGCAACTATGGGGTTCTGTGTCCATGGTAACCATGGGGTTGTGTTGCCATGGTAACCATGGCGTTTTGTTGCCATGGCAACTATCGGGTTCTGTTGCCATGGCAACCATGGGGTAGTGTTTCCATGGCAACCATGGGGTAGTGTTGCCATGGTAACGATGGGGTTGGGTTGCCATGGCAACCACGGTGTTGTGTTCTCATGGGAACCATGGGGTTGCGTTGCCATGGCAACCATGGGGTTGGGTTGCCATGGCAACCATGGGGTTGTGTTGCCATGGTAACCATGGGGTTGGGTTGCCATGGCAACCATGGGGTTGTGTTGCCATGGTAACCATGGCGTTTAGTTGCCATGGCAACTATGGGGTTCTGTTGCCATGGTAACCATGGGGTTGGGTTGCCATGGCAACCATGGGGTTGTGTTGCCATGGGAACCATGGGGTTGGGTTGCCATGGCATCCACGGGGTTGGGTTGCCATGGCAACCACGGGGTTTGGTTGCCATGGCAACCATGGGTTTTTGTGTCCATGGTAACCATGGGGTTGTGTTGCCATGGTAACCATGGCGTTTTGTTGCGATGGCAACTATGGTGTTCTGTTGCCATGGCAACCATGGGGTAGTGTTTCCATGGAAACCATGGGGTTGTGTTGCCATGGTAACTATGGGGTTGTGTTGCTATGGAAACTATGGGGTTTAGTTGCCTTGGCAACCATGGGGATGGGTTGCCATGGCAACCAGAGGGTTGGGTTGCCATGGTAACCACGGGGTTTGGTTGCCATGGCAACTATGGGGTTCTGTTGCCATGGTAACCATGGGGTTCTGTTGCCATGGTAACCATGGGGTTAGGTTGCCATGGCAACCATCGGGTTGTGTTTCCATGGGAACCATGGGGTTGGGTTGCCATGGCATCCACGGGGTTGGGTTGCCATGGCAACCACGGGGTTCTGTGTCCATGGTAACCATGGGGTTGTGTTGCCATGGTAACCTTGGCGTTTTCTTACCATGGCAACTATGGGGTTCTGTTCCCATGGCAACCATGGGGTAGTGTTTCCATGGCAACCATGGGGTAGTGTTGCCATGGTAACGATGGGGTTGGCTTGCCATGGAACCACGGGGTTGTGTTCTCATGGGAACCATGGGGTTGTGTTGCCATGGCAACCATGGGGTTGTGTTTCCATGGTAACTATGGGGTTGGGTTGCTATGGAAACTATGGGGTTTAGTTGCCTTGGCAACCATGGGGTTGGGTTGCCATGGCAACCATGGGGTTGTGTTGCCATGGTAACCATGGGGTTGGGTTGCCATGGCAACCATGGGGTTGTGTTGCCATGGTAACCATGGCGTTTAGTTGCCATGGCAACTATTGGGTTCTGTTGCCATGGTAACCATGGGGTTGGGTTGCCATGGCATCCACGGGGTTGGGTTGCCATGGCAACCACGGGGTTTGGTTGCCATGGCAACCATGGGGTTCTGTGTCCATGGTAACCATGGGGTTGTGTTGCCATGGTAACCATGGCGTTTTGTTGCCATGGCAACTATGGGGTTGGGTTGCCATGGCAACCATGGGGTAGTGTTTCCATGGCAACCATGGGGTAGTGTTCCCATGGTAACGATGGGGTTGGCTTGCCATGGCAACCACGGGGTTGTGTTCTCATGGGAACCATGGGGTTGTGTTGCCATGGTAACCATGGGGTTGGGTTGCCATGGCAACCACGGGGTTTGGTTGCTATGGTAACCATGGGGCTGGGTTGCCATGGCAACCATGGGGTTGTGTTGCCATGGTAACCATGGGGTTGGGTTGCCATGGCAACCATGGGGTTGTGTTGCCATGGGAACCATGGGGTTGGGTTGCCATGGCATCCACGGGGTTGGGTTGCCATGGCATCCACGGAGTTTGGTTGCCATGGTAACCATGGGGTTGTGTTGCCATGGTAACCATGGCGTTTAGTTGCCATGGCAACTATGGGGTTCTGTTGCCATGGTAACCATGGGGTTGGGTTGCCATGGCAACCATTGGGTTGTGTTGCCATGGGAACCATGGGGTTGGGTTGCCATGGCATCCACGGGGTTGGGTTGCCATGGCAACCATGGGGTTGTGTTGTCATGGGAACCATGGGGTTGGGTTGCCATGGCAACCATGGGGTTGGTTTGCCATGGCAACCATGGGGTTGGGTTGCCATGGCAACCATGGGGTTGTGTTGCCATGGTAACCATGGCGTTTAGTTGCCATGGCAACCACGGGGTTTGGTTGCCATGGTAACCATGGGGTTGAGATGCCATGGTAACCATGGCGTTTAGTTGCCATGGCAACTATGGGGTTCTGTTGCCTTGGTAACCATGGGGTTGGGTTGCCATGGCAACCATGGGGTTGTGTTGCCATGGGAACCATGGGGTTGGGTTGCCATGGCATCCACGGGGTTGGGTTGCCATGGCAACCACGGGGTTTGTTTGCCATGGCAACCATGGGGTTCTGTGTCCATGATAACCATGGCGTTTTTTGCCATGGTAACCATGGCGTTTAGTTGCCATGGCAACTATGGGGTTCTGTTGCCATGGTAACCATGGGGTTGGGTTGCCATGGCAACCATGGGGTTGTGTAGCCATGGTAACCATGGGGTTGGGTTGCCATGGCAACCATGGGGTTGGGTTGCCATGGCAACCATGGAGTTGGGTTGCCATGGTAACCATGGCGTTGTGTTGCCATGGTAACCATGGCGTTTAGTTGCCATGGCAACCACGGAGTTTGGTTGCCATGGTAACCACGGGGTTGTGTTGCCATGGTAACCATGGGGTTGGGTTGCCATGGCAACCATGGGGTTGTGTTGCCATGGTAACCATGGGGTTGGGTTGCCATGGCAAACATGGGGTTGTGTTGCCATGGTAACCATGGCGTTTAGTTGCCATGGCAACTATGGTGTTCTGTTGCCATGGTAACCATGGGGTTGGGTTGCCATGGCAACCATGGGGTTGTGTTGCCATGGGAACCATGGGGTTGGGTTGCCATGGCATCCACGGGGTTGGGTTGCCATGGCATCCATGGAGTTTGGTTGCCATGGTAACCATGGGGTTGTGTTGCCATGGTAACCATGGCGTTTAGTTGCCATGGCAACTATGGGGTTCTGTTGCCATGGTAACCATGGGGTTGGGTTGCCATGGCAACCTTGGGTTTGTGTTGCCATGGTAACCATGGGGTTGGGTTGCCATGGCAACCATGGGGTTGGGTTGCCATGGTAACCATGGCGTTGTGTTGCCATGGTAACCATGGCGTTTAGTTTCCATGGCAACCACGGAGTTTGGTTGCCATGGTAACCACGGGGTTTGGTTGCCATGGTAACCATGGGGTTGGGTTGCCATGGCAACCATGGGGTTGTGTTGCCATGGTAACCATGGGGTTGGGTTGCCATGGCAACCATGGGGTTGTGTTTCCATGGTAACCATGGCGTTTAGTTGCCATGGCAACTATGGGGTTCTGTGTCCATGGTAACCATGGGGTTGTGTTGCCATGGTAACCATGGCGTTTTGTTGCCATGGCAACTATCGGGTTCTGTTGCCATGGCAACCATGGGGTAGTGTTTCCATGGCAACCATGGGGTAGTGTTGCCATGGTAACGATGGGGTTGGGTTGCCATGGCAACCACGGTGTTGTGTTCTCATGGGAACCATGGGGTTGCGTTGCCATGGCAACCATGGGGTTGGGTTGCCATGGCAACCATGGGGTTGTGTTGCCATGGTAACCATGGGGTTGGGTTGCCATGGCAACCATGGGGTTGTGTTGCCATGGTAACCATGGCGTTTAGTTGCCATGGCAACTATGGGGTTCTGTTGCCATGGTAACCATGGGGTTGGGTTGCCATGGCAACCATGGGGTTGTGTTGCCATGGGAACCATGGGGTTGGGTTGCCATGGCATCCACGGGGTTGGGTTGCCATGGCAACCACGGGGTTTGGTTGCCATGGCAACCATGGGTTTTTGTGTCCATGGTAACCATGGGGTTGTGTTGCCATGGTAACCATGGCGTTTTGTTGCGATGGCAACTATGGTGTTCTGTTGCCATGGCAACCATGGGGTAGTGTTTCCATGGCAACCATGGGGTTGTGTTGCCATGGTAACTATGGGGTTGTGTTGCTATGGAAACTATGGGGTTTAGTTGCCTTGGCAACCATGGGGATGGGTTGCCATGGCAACCAGAGGGTTGGGTTGCCATGGTAACCACGGGGTTTGGTTGCCATGGCAACTATGGGGTTCTGTTGCCATGGTAACCATGGGGTTCTGTTGCCATGGTAACCATGGGGTTAGGTTGCCATGGCAACCATCGGGTTGTGTTTCCATGGGAACCATGGGGTTGGGTTGCCATGGCATCCACGGGGTTGGGTTGCCATGGCAACCACGGGGTTCTGTGTCCATGGTAACCATGGGGTTGTGTTGCCATGGTAACCTTGGCGTTTTCTTACCATGGCAACTATGGGGTTCTGTTCCCATGGCAACCATGGGGTAGTGTTTCCATGGCAACCATGGGGTAGTGTTGCCATGGTAACGATGGGGTTGGCTTGCCATGGAACCACGGGGTTGTGTTCTCATGGGAACCATGGGGTTGTGTTGCCATGGTAACCATGGGGCTGGGTTGCCATGGCAACCACGGGGTTTGGTTGCTATGGTAACCATGGGGTTGGGTTGCCATGGCAACCATGGGGTTGTGTTGCCATGGTAACCATGGCGTTTAGTTGCCATGGCAACCACGGGCTTTGGTTGCCATGGTAACCATGGGGTTGTGTTGCCATGGCAACCATGGGGTTGTGTTTCCATGGTAACTATGGGGTTGGGTTCCTATGGAAACTATGGGGTTTAGTTGCCTTGGCAACCATGGGGTTGGGTTGCCATGGCAACCATGGGGTTGTGTTGCCATGGTAACCATGGGGTTGGGTTGCCATGGCAACCATGGGGTTGTGTTGCCATGGTAACCATGGCGTTTAGTTGCCATGGCAACTATTGGGTTCTGTTGCCATGGTAACCATGGGGTTGGGTTGCCATGGCATCCACGGGGTTGGGTTGCCATGGCAACCACGGGGTTTGGTTGCCATGGCAACCATGGGGTTCTGTGTCCATGGTAACCATGGGGTTGTGTTGCCATGGTAACCATGGCGTTTTGTTGCCATGGCAACTATGGGGTTGGGTTGCCATGGCAACCATGGGGTAGTGTTTCCATGGCAACCATGGGGTAGTGTTCCCATGGTAACGATGGGGTTGGCTTGCCATGGCAACCACGGGGTTGTGTTCTCATGGGAACCATGGGGTTGTGTTGCCATGGTAACCATGGGGTTGGGTTGCCATGGCAACCACGGGGTTTGGTTGCTATGGTAACCATGGGGCTGTGTTGCCATGGCAACCATGGGGTTGTGTTGCCATGGTAACCATGGGGTTGGGTTGCCATGGCAACCATGGGGTTGTGTTGCCATGGGAACCGTGTGGTTGGGTTGCCATGGCAACCATGGGGTTGGGTTGCCATGGGAACCATGGGGTTGTGTTGCCATGGTAACCATGGCGTTTAGTTGCCATGGCAACCACGGAGTTTAGTTGCCATGGTAACCATGGGGTTGGGTTGCCATGGCAACCATGGGGTTGTGTTGCCATGGTAACCATGGGGTTGGGTTGCCATGGCAACCATGGGGTTGTGTTCTCATGGTAACCATGGCGTTTAGTTGCCATGGCAACTATGGGGTTCTGTTGCCATGGTAACCATGGGGTTGGGTTGCCATGGCAACCATGGGGTTGTGTTGCCATGGGAACCGTGGGGTTGGGTTGCCATGGCAACCATGGGGTTGGGTAGCCATGGGAACCATGGGGTTGTGTTGCCATGGTAACCATGGCGTTTAGTTGCCATGGCAACCACGGAGTTTAGTTGCCATGGTAACCATGGGGTTGGGTTGCCATGGCAACCATGGGGTTGTGTTGCCATGGTAACCATGCGGTTGGGTTGCCATGGCAACCATGGGGTTGTGTTGCCATGGGAACCATGGGGTTGGGTTGCCATGGCATCCACGGGGTTGGGTTGCCATGGCAACCACGGGGTTTGGTTGCCATGGCAACCATGGGGTTCTGTGTCCATGGTAACCATGGGGTTGTGTTGCCATGGTAACCATGGCGTTTTGTTGCCATGGCAACTATGGTGTTCTGTTGCCATGGCAACCATGGGGTAGTGTTTCCATGGCAACCACGGGGTTTGGTTGCCATGGTAACCATGGGGTTGGGTTGCCATGTCAACCATGGGTTTGTGTTGCCATGGTAACCATGGGGTTGGGTTGCCATGGCAACCATGGGGTTGTGTTGCCATGGGAACCGTGGGGTTGGGTTGCCATGGCATCCACGGGGTTGGGTTGCCATGGCAACCACGGGGTTTGGTTGCCATGGCAACCATGGGGTTCTGTGTCCATGGTAACCATGGGGTTGTGTTACCATGGTAACCATGGCGTTTTGTTGCCATGGCAACCATGGGGTTCTGCTGCCATGGCAACCATGGGGTAGTGTTTCCATGGCAACAATGGGGTAGTGTTGCCATGGTAACGATGGGGTTGGCTTGCCATGGCAACCACGGGGTTGTGTTCTCATGGGAACCATGGGGTTGTGTTGCCATGGTAACCATGGGGTTGGGTTGCCATGGCAACCACGGGGTTTGGTTGCTATGGTAACCATGGGGTTGGGTTGCCATGGCAACCATGGGGTTGTGTTGCCATGGTAACCATGAAGTTTAGTTGCCATGGCAACCACGGGGTTTGGTTGCCATGGTAAACATGGGGTTGGGTTGCCATGGCAACCACGGTGTTGCGTTGCCATGGTAACCATGGCGTTTTGTTGCGATGGCAACTATGGGGTTCTGTTGCCATGGTAACCATGGGGTAGTGTTTCCATGGCAACCATGGGGTTGTGTTGCCATGGTAACTATGGAGTTGGGTTGCTATGGAAACTATGGTGTTTAGTTGCCTTGGCAACCATGGGGTTGGGTTTGCCTGGCAACCATGGGTTTGTCTTGCCATGGTAACCATGGCGTTTCGTTGCCATGGCAACCACGGGGTTTGGTTGCTATGGTAACCATGGGGTTGGGTTGCCATGGCAACCATGGGGTTGGGTTGCCATGGCAACCATGGGGTTGTGTTGCCATGGTAACTATGGCGTTTAGTTGCCATGGCAACTATGGGGTTCTGTTGCCATGGTAACCATGGGGTTGGGTTGCCATGGCAACCATGGGGTTGTGTTGCCATGGGAACCATGGGGTTGGGTTGCCATGGCATCCACGGGGTTGGGTTGCCATGGCAACCACGGGGTTTGGTTGCCATGGGAACCATGCGGTTCTGTGTCCATGGTAACCATGGGGTTGTGTTGCCATGGTAACCATGGCGTTTTGTTGCCATGGCAACTATGGTGTTCTGTTGCCATGGCAACCATGGGGTAGTGTTTCCATGGCAACCACGGGGTTTGGTTGCCATGGTAACCATGGGGTTGGGTTGCCATGTCAACCATGGGTTTGTGTTGCCATGGTAACCATGGGGTTGGGTTGCCATGGCAACCATGGGGTTGTGTTGCCATGGGAACCGTGGGGTTGGGTTGCCATGGCATCCACGGGGTTGGGTTGCCATGGCAACCACGGGGTTTGGTTGCCATGGCAACCATGGGGTTCTGTGTCCATGGTAACCATGGGGTTGTGTTACCATGGTAACCATGGCGTTTTGTTGCCATGGCAACCATGGGGTTCTGCTGCCATGGCAACCATGGGGTAGTGTTTCCATGGCAACAATGGGGTAGTGTTGCCATGGTAACGATGGGGTTGGCTTGCCATGGCAACCACGGGGTTGTGTTCTCATGGGAACCATGGGGTTGTGTTGCCATGGTAACCATGGGGTTGGGTTGCCATGGCAACCACGGGGTTTGGTTGCTATGGTAACCATGGGGTTGGGTTGCCATTGCAACCATGGGGTTGTGTTGCCATGGTAACCATGACGTTTAGTTGCCATGGCAACCACGGGGTTTGGTTGCCATGGTAAACATGGGGTTGTGTTGCCATGGCAACCACGGTGTTGGGTTGCCATGGTAACCATGGCGTTTTGTTGCGATGGCAACTATGGGGTTCTGTTGCCATGGTAACCATGGGGTAGTGTTTCCATGGCAACCATGGGGTTGTGTTGCCATGGTAACTATGGGGTTGGGTTGCTATGGAAACTATGGTGTTTAGTTGCCTTGGCAACCATGGGGTTGGGTTGCCATGGCAACCATGGGTTTGTCTTGCCATGGTAACCATGGCGTTTCGTTGCCATGGCAACCACGGGGCTTGGTTGCTATGGTAACCATGGGGTTGGGTTGCCATGGCAACCATGGGGTTGTGTTGCCATGGTAACCATGGCGTTTAGTTGCCATGGCAACTATGGGGTTCTGTTGCAATGGTAACCATGGGGTTGGGTTGCCATGGCAACCATGGGGTTGTGTTGCCATGGGAACCATGAGGTTGGGTTGCCATGTCATCCACGGGGTTGGGTTGCCATGGCAACCACGGGGTTCGGTTGCCATGGCAACCATAGGGTTCTGTGTCCATGGTAACCAAGGGGTTGTGTTGCCATGGTAACCATGGCGTTTTGTTGCCATGGCAACTATGGGGTTCTGTTTTCATGGCAACCATGGGGTAGTGTTTCCATGGGAACCATGGGGTTGGGTTGCCATGTCATCCACGGGGTTGGGTTGCCATGGCAACCACGGGGTTTGGTTGCTATGGTAACCATGGGGTTGGGTTGCCATGGTAACCATGGGGTTGTGTTGCCATGGTAACCATGGCGTTTAGTTGCCATGGCAACCACGGGGTTTGGTTGCAATGGTAACCATGGGGTTGGGTTGCCATGGCAACCATGGGGTTGTGTTCTCATGGGAACCATGGGGTTGGGTTGCCATGTCATCCACGGGGTTGGGTTGCCATGGCAACCACGGGGTTTGGTTGCTATGGTAACCATGGGGTTCTGTTGCCATGGCAACCACGGGGTTTGGTTGCCATGGGAACCATAGGGTTCTGTTGCCATGGCAACCACGGGGTTGTGTTCTCATGGGAACCATGGGGTTGGGTTGCCATGTCATCCACGGGGTTGGGTTGCCATGGCAACCACGGGGTTTGGTTGCTATGGTAACCATGGGGTTGGGTTGCCATGGTAACCATGGGGTTTTGTTGCCATGGTAACCATGGCGTTTAGTTGCCATGGCAACCACGGGGTTTGGTTGCCATGGTAACCATGGGGTTGGGTTGCCATGGCAACCATGGGGTTGTGCTGCCATGGTAACCATGGCGTTTTGTTGCGATGGCAACTATGGGGTTCTGTTGCCATGGCAACCATGGGGTAGTGTTTCCATGGCAACCATGGGGTTGTGTTGCCATGGTAACTATGGGGTTGGGTTGCTATGGAAACTATGGGGTTTAGTTGCCTTGGCAACCATGGGGTTGGGTTGCCGTGGCAACCATGGGGTTGTGTTGCCATGGTAACCATGGCGTTTTGTTGCCATGGCAACTATGGGGTTCTGTTGCCATGGCAACCATGGGGTAGTGCTTCCATGGCAACCATGGGGATGTGTTGCCATGGTAACGATGGGGTTGGGTTGCTATGGTAACCATGAGGTTGTGTTGCCATGGTAACCATGGGGTTGGGTTGCCATGGCAACCATGGGGTTGTGTTGCCATGGTAACCATGGCGTTTAGTTGCCATGGCAACTATGGGGTTCTGTTGCCATGGTAACCATGGGGTTGGGTTGCCATGGCAACCATGGGGTTGTGTTGCCATGGGAACCGTGGGGTTGGGTTGCCATGGCATCCACGGGGTTGGGTTGCCATGGCAACCACGGGGTTTGGTTGCCATGGCAACCATGGCGTTCTGTGTCCATGGTAACCATGGGGTTGTGTTGCCATGGTAACCATGGCGTTTTGTTGCCATGGCAACCATGGGGTTCTGCTGCCATGGCAACCATGGGGTAGTGTTTCAATGGCAAAAATGGGGTAGTGTTGCCATGGTAACGATGGGGTTGGCTTGCCATGGCAACCACGGGGTTGTGTTCTCATGGGAACCATGGGGTTGTGTTGCCATGGTAACCATGGGGTTGGGTTGCCATGGCAACCACGGGGTTTGGTTGCTATGGTAACCATGGGGTTGGGTTGCCATGGCAACCATGGGGTTGTGTTGCCATGGTAACCATGGCGTTTAGTTGCCATGGCAACCACGGGGTTTGGTTGCCATGGTAACCATGGGTTTGGGTTGCCATGGCAACCATGGGGTTGG
>NW_028168832.1:0-28921 GCF_964035555.1 Netta rufina | reverse complement strand
CTCGCCCCCCCGTCCAGCCTTCATCCCCACCCTCAGCTCTCCTTATCCTCCTCACCCTCATCCTTCCCCCCCTTCCTCCTCCATCCTCATCCTCACCTTCATCCTCCCCCCCCTCCTCCATCCCATCCCCCCCCATCCCCTGCCCCCCCCATCCCTTCATCCCCCGTCCTCCCTCCCTCCTCTTCCTCACCCTCCATCTTCACACCCCCCCCCCCCCATCCGTGCCCCCCCCCATGCTGTCGGGTTGGGGATGGGGGACTGTGGTGTGTGTTTCCAGCGGCTTTCCTGGGTGCAAGGTGTGTGTGGGGGGGGGCAGTGGTGTGGGAGGGGTCTCCCACCCCCCCCAAAAAAAAACCTGCTCCCCCCCAGCTGCCGCACGAGCAATCGGAAGAGCCTGATCCTGACCAGCACCTCGCCCACGCTCCCGCGCCCCCACTCGCCGCTGCCCAGCCACATCGGTGAGAGCCGGGCCCCCCCCCGGCCCCCCCCGGGCCCCCCCTGTCCCTGAGCCCCCCCCCCATTTCATGCCCCCCCTCCCCGAACCCATGGGGACCCTCCAGGACCTCTCCCCCTCAGTGCCCATAGGGACCCCCTCAGCCTGCTGCCCCCCCCCCAAAGGGCCCCATAACCCCCCCATCCCCAATAACCCCCCCAGCCCCCTCCCAAAAAAAACACTCATTGCCTCCCCCCCCCCCCAAGACCCTCCCCATCCCTTGGGGTCAACCCCCTCCCTCTGCCCTGGGTGGGAGGGGGGCGCCTTAGCCCCGCCTCTTCTGCTGTGGGCGGGGCCTGGCAGGGCGGGGCAGCAGTGACGTCACCCCCATGCCCCCCCCCAAAAAAAAAAAAAACAAAATTTGCCCCCCCCCCCCCCCGCAGGCAGCAGCCCCCTGGACAGCCCCCGAAACTTCTCGCCCAGCAACCCCGCACACTTCTCCTTCGCCTCCTCCCGCCGGTAAGGGGGGGGGGCCATGGGGGGGGGTGGGGGGTCTCAGGGTTTGGGGGGGGGGGGTCCCACGATGGGGGGGGTTCTAGGATGAGGGGGTGGTCCTAGGATGGGGGAGGGGGGTCCAAGGATGGGGAGTCCCAGGATAGGTGGGGGGGGTCTCAGGATTAGTGGCGGGGGGGTCCCACGATGGGGGGGGTCCCAAGATTGGGGTTCTAGCTGGGGGGCAAACCAGGTTACCCAGGCTGGTTTGGGGGGGGGGGGGGGGATAGTGGGGTGGGGGGGTCAGAGTGTTGGGGTCACTGATGCCCCCCCCCGTGCCCACCCCCACCCCAGAGCCGACGGGCGCCGCTGGTCCCTGGCCTCGCTGCCCTCCTCGGGCTATGGCACCAACACGCCCAGCTCCACCGTCTCGGTGAGTGTGGGGGGGGGCAAACCTCGGTGCCCCCCCCCCCCCCAAACACCAAGGGGACCCTTGGGGGGTGTCCCCCCCCCTCCCCTCCCTCCCCTCCCCCCCCATAACCCTGGGGGTTCCCCCTGTGGGTGCTGCCTGTGACCACCCACGGTGGGGGGGGGGGTCCGAGGAGAGTCTGGGAGGGGGTCAAGGGGGGGGTCAAGGGGGGGGGTCCGTGGGGGGGGTCCGTGGGTGACGCGGGCGCGCAGTCCTCGTGCTCGTCGCAGGAGCGCCTGCACCAGCTGCCGCGCAGCCGACGCCGGAGGAGCTGCGCTTCCTCTCCCGGCACTTCGGCAGCTCCGAGAGCCTGGCCGAGGAGGATGGGGGGCCCGGGGGGGGGCCAGCCCCCCGCCCCCGCTCCCGCAGCCTCAGGTAGGCCTGGGTTGGGTTGGGGGTGGGGGGGAGTTAAATGAGGGGGGGGGTCGGGGGCAGCAGCGGGATGGGGGGGGTGATGGGTTGGGGACGCTGTGGGGTTGGGGGTTGGGGGGGGGGAAGGGTGGGGGCGGTGTTGGGGGGCCATGTGGGAGAGGGGACACTGGGGGGGGGCAGCATGGGGTCACCAGGGGGAGGGAGGCGCAGTGGTGGGGGGGTGGGCACTGCGAATGATGGGGGGCAGCGAGGTGATGGGGAGGGGGGGGTGCTGGAGGGGGAGGGGGGATGCTGCAGCGGGGGCGTGATGGGGGGTCCCGTGGGTGCCAGCGGTGTTCCCCCCCCCCCTCCCCAGCCCAGGGCGCTCGCCCTCATCCCACGACAACGAGATCGTGATGATGAACCACGTCTACAAGGAGCGGTTCCCCAAGGTGGGGGGCACGGGGAGCTGGGGGGGGCGTGGGGGGGGTACAGGCTCCTTGGGGGGGGGTTGGAAGGGATATGGGGGGGGATTTGGGTGGTTCAGGGGGGTCTACAGGGCACCGGGGGAGCGTAGGGGGGTCCTGGGGAGGTGATGGGGTGGTTATGGGGGGTGCACCACGGGGGGATACAGGAGGGGGACTTGGGGGTGTGAGGGTCGGGGAGTTATGGGGCAGCTTGGGCAGGTCTGGGTGGGCATTGGGGGGGATGTGGGAGGGGTGTTGGGGTGTTAGGGTTGGGGAGGTTACGGGCAGCTCTGGGGGGTCCAGGTGGGCAATAGGAGGGGTGATGCGGGGTCCTGGGGGGGGGGGGGGTGGTGAGGGCAACCCCGGGGGCGTTTCCCGCAGGCGACGGCGCAGATGGAGGAGCGGCTGGAGGAGTTTGTGCGGGGCTGCGGCCCCGGGGGGACACCGCTGGCCGACGGCGCGCTCAGCTTCATCCAGCACCAGCTGGCCGAGCTGGCCCGCGACTGCCTGGCCAAGGCGCGCCACGGCCTCATCACCGCCGGCTACTTCTACGAGCTGCAGGAGAACATGGAGCGGCTGCTGCAGGACGTGAGCGGGGGGGCTGCCGGGGTGGGGGGCGCCCAACGGCACCCAACGGGACCCAACGGGACTCAATGGGCACCCAACGGGATTCAATGGCACCCAACAGGCACCCAATGGGCCCAGTGGGCACCCAACGGCACCCAATGGGACCCAACGGCACTCAGCGGGTACCCAGTGGCACCCAGTGGGCACCCAACAGGACCCATTGGGTACCCAGCGGGACCCAACGGGCCGAATGGGCACCCAGCAGGCACCCAACGGCACCCAACAGGACGCAACGGGACCCAATGGCACCCAGTGGGCCCCCAGCAGGACCAATGGTGTCCAACGGGACCCAATAGGCACCCAATGCGATCCAATGGGCACCCAACGGTGTCCAGCAGGACCCAACTGCGTCCAAGGGGCACTCACTGGGACCCAACAGGACCCAAAGGCACCTTATGGGCACCCAACAGCATCCAACGGGACCCAACGGTGTCCAATGGGCACCCAAGAGGCACCCAAGGGGGCCCAGCAGGGGCCAATGGCACCTCATGGGGATGCCCCAGTGCCCCCAAGCCCCCCCTGGTGCCATCGGGACCCCCCCACCCCTAACCCCCCCTCTGTTCTCCCCAGGCCTACGAGCGCTCGGAGTCAGAGGAGGTGGCCTTCATCACCCAGCTGGTGAAGAGGCTCCTCATCATCATCTCCCGCCCCGCCCGGCTGCTCGAGTGCCTGGTGAGACCCCCGGACCCCCAGCCCCGACCTTCCCCCCCCCACGGCCATAGGGGGGGTCCTGTGCCCCCCACACACACCCTCCCCACCCCGCCTTGCACCATCCCAACCGCCCAATCGCCGCCATCCTTCCCCGTCGCCCTGACAACGCCCTGGCCAATCCCTGAGCACCGCTGATGAGGAGGCGGGGCTTCCGTTGCCACGACAACAGCCGTGTTGCCGGGGCATCGCCACAGCCACCGGGGACCACGGGGCGCACACGCGTGTGCGGCGCCTTGCACGTGGGCACGCTCGTGCGGCACCATGGGCAGAGCAACGCGCACGTGTGAGCCCGCACACGCGTGTTGTCGCACACACGTGTGCCCGGCGTGCTCGTGCTGCCACGCACGCATCCCCACGTGCTGGGCGTGCGTTGCACACGCGCGTGCCCCCCCCCCCCCCCCGTGTGCGTGCAGGAGTTCGACCCGGCGGAGTTCTACCAGCTGCTGACGGCGGCTGAGGGGCAGGGCGCGCGAGGGGCTGCTGAAGGCCGACATCCCGCGCTACATCATCGGGCAGCTGGGGCTGGCACGCGACCCCTTCCCCGGTACACACGCGTGTGCAAGCGGCCGCCCGGGCGTGCGCGGGGTTTGCACGCCAGTGGAGGTGTGCATGGGGGCTGGAAGGGGTGCGCGTGGGGTTTGCACGCCCGTAGGGGTGTTCGGGGGGTGCAAGGGGGGGTGGCAGACAGTGGGGGGGGGGGCGTTGCACGGCGTTTTGCACACCTCGGGCACATGTGACTGCGTGCCCTGCTCCCCCCCCCCATAGACGTGGTGCATCTGGAGGAGCCTGACAGCGGCGGGAGCAACACACCAGAGCCTGAGGAGGGGGCTGAGGTGGGTCCTGGCTCAGGGTCCCCCATGCGTGCAAGGCCCCCCCCTCCCCAAAGCCCCCCTCCAGTCACCCCATGACCCCCCCAGGGCCGCAGCAGCGCCCCCAGGACCAAGAAGCCGCCAGGGGAAGGCGACTTTGAGACCATCAAACTGATCAGCAACGGCGCCTACGGGTGAGTGGCCGGAGAGGGGGTCTTGGGGGGGGTGGGGGGGGGTTGTGCGGGGCCGGGGGGGGCCCGGCATGACGCCGCCTGTGCGCAGGGCGGTGTACCTGGTGCGGCACCGGGCCACGCGGCAGCGCTTCGCCATGAAGAAGATCAACAAGCAGAACCTGCTGCTGCGCAACCAGGTGCAGCAGGCCTTCGTCGAGCGCGACATCCTCACCTTCGCCGAGAACCCCTTCGTCGTCAGCATGTTCTGCTCCTTCCAGACCCGCCGCCACCTCTGCATGGTCATGGAGTACGTCGAAGGTGTGATACAGGGCCGGGCAGCACGATATGGGGGCCGGGCGTCGCGATATGGGGGCCGGGCGTCGTGATATGGGGACCAGGTGTCGTGATATGGGGGCTGGGTGTCGCGATATGGGGGCTAGGTGTAGCGATATGGGGGCCAAGCATCGCGACACAGGACTGGGCGTCACAATATGGGGGCCATCTGTCATGATACTGGGGCCAAGCATTGCGATATGGGGCCAGATGTCATGATATGGGGCCAGACATCGCAATATGGGGGTCAGGTGTTGTGATGCAGGGCTGGGTGTTGCAGTATGGGGCTGGACATCACGATACAGGGATTGGTGGTGTGATATGGGACCAGGCAGCGTGATATCATACTACTGGGTGTCACGACTCGGGGCGGTGTGCCCTGATATAGAGGGCTGTGAGATGCAGCATGGGGCTGGAGGGCAGGACAGAAGGCTGGGCGTCGCGATATGCAGTTGGGTATCGTAATATGCAGCTGGGCATCATGATATATGCAATTGAGGGTCACAATATGCAGTTGATGGTCTTGACATGCAGTTGGGTGTCGCGGTATGCAGTTGGGCGTCGCGATATGCAGCTGGGCGTTGCGATACAGAGCAGTTGTCATCCCGCCCGGGCTGTTACCATCCCCCCACGGGCCTCTGGTGTCGCGACATGTCGCCATCCCGCAGGCGGGGACTGCGCCACGCTGCTGAAGCACATCGGGGCGCTGCCGCTGGAGCTGGCGCGCCTCTACTTCGCCGAGACCGTGCTGGCCCTCGAGTACCTGCACAACTACGGCATCGTGCACCGCGACCTCAAGCCCGACAAGTACGGCCGCGATGGGGAGGGGGGTCCCGGGGCTGGGGGTCCCGGGGGGGGTCCCGGGGGGGGTCCCAGCCGCCGGGCTCCCCACAGCCTGCTGATCACCTCGCTGGGCCACGTGAAGCTGACGGACTTCGGGCTCTCCAAGATGGGGCTGATGAGCCTCACCACCAACCTCTACGAGGGCCACATGGAGAAGGACGCCCGCGAGTTCCGGGACAAGCAGGTGGGCGTGGCCTCCGGGGGAGGGGCATGGCCTCTTGGGGCGTGGCTTTTAGGGCGTGGCCTCTTGGGGCGTGGCCTCTTGGGGCGTGGCCGTTAGGGTGTGCCCCCCCCAGGTGTGCGGCACCCCCGAGTACATCGCCCCTGAGGTGATCCTGCGGCAGGGCTACGGGAAGCCCGTGGACTGGTGGGCCATGGGCATCGTGCTCTACGAGTTCCTGGTGGGCTGCGTGCCCTTCTTCGGGGACACCCCCGAGGAGCTCTTCGGGCAGGTCATCTCGGGTACGGGGCTGGGGGGGGCACGGGGACAGCGGGGACGTGGGCAAGGGGTGGATGTTGTCTGTTATAGGGGGATGGGGATATGGGGACAGGGGATATGGGGACAGGGGGATATGGGGACAGGGGATATGGAGACAGGGGGATATGGGGACGGGGGAAATGGGGACACAGGGATAGGGATGTGGGGACGTGGGGATGGGGATGATAGGATGGAGCGGGTCATCCCAGGGACATGGGGTCACAGGGACACGGGGGAACACGGACACAGGGATATAGGGACGTGGGGATGGGGACGTGGGGCTGGAGCCGGTCATCCTGGGGATACTGGGAAATGGGGACACGGGGACACAGCCACAGGGCACCTCCACTATAGGGACAGACGTGGGGCCGTGGGGCTGGCGGTCCCCGGTGTGGTGCTGGGCCCACAGCAGGCAGCTGCAGCCCTGCGTTCACGTGTCCCCATGTCGTGTCCCCCCCGTGTCCCCCCCGTGGCAGACGAGATCCTGTGGCCAGAGGGGGACGAGGCGCTGCCCCCCGACGCTCAGCACCTCATCTCCCGCCTGCTGCAGCCCGACCCCCTGCGGCGCCTTGGGGCCGGTGAGACCCCGACCCCTGCCCCCCCCCCCCAGATCCCCGTGTCCCCCCTTGCACCCCTGAGCCCCGTGTCCCCCGCCCGGTGTCCCCACGCAGGCGGCGCGCAGGAGGTGAAGGCTCACGGCTTCTTCGCGGCGCTCGACTGGACAGGGCTCCTGCGGCAGAAAGCCGAATTCGTGCCCCACCTGGAGTCCGAGGAGGACACCAGCTACTTCGACAGTGAGAGACCCCCCCGGGACCCCCCCCCCTGCAAGGGGACACCCCCATGGGACCCCCTCAGCACCCACAGACCCCTCCCTGTTCTCCTTCCACCCCCCCCCAGGAACCCCCTGAGGTTCTCCCCCACCGTATAGAGCCCCCCTGGGCCCCCCTCCCCGGGTGCCGTGTCCCTGCTGCCTTTGGGGACACCTCCCGTGTCCCCTGCCCCCCCCCCCCAGCCCTCCCTCCCCCCCCCAGCACGCTCGGACCGCTACACCCACGTCGCCTCCTATGAGGATGAGGACACAACGGAGGACGAGCCCGTGGAGATCCGGCAGTTCTCGTCCTGTTCCCCCCGCTTCAGCAAGGTGGGCACGGGGGGCACGGGGGGGGGGCACGGGGGCACAGGAACACCTGGGAGGGCTCTGGGGGACGTGCAGAGCAGGTCACTTGTGCACAGCCCCAGGCAAAGCCCCGAGTGATGTCATGTCGGAGCCCTCGTGCAAACCCTCGTGCAAACCCTTGTGTGAATCCTCGTGCAAGCCCTCGTGCAGCCCCTGGTGCAGCTCGTGCCTTGGTCCCTGGTGCCAATCCTTGTGCACGCCCTTGTGTGATTCCCTCGCACGCTTGCACAACCCTCGTGCAGCGCCGCACCACGGCCCTGCTGCCGACGCGTGGGGGAGTCCCGCAAGACCTCGGGGAAACCCTGGGCACGATCCCGGGGTGATCCCGGGGTGATCCTGAGCATAAATCCTGGGGTGATTCCAATTTTATTCTGGCCATGATCCCGATGTGATCCCGGTGCAATCCCGGTGTGATCCCAATGCCATTCCGGCCACGATCCCGGTGTGATCCCGGTGCAGGTGTACAGCAGCCTGGAGCAGCTCTCGCAGCAGCCGGAGCCGAAGGCGGCCAAGGGGCGCCCGCGGGACGAGGGCCGGCGCG
The DNA here is from genome assembly GCF_964035555.1 of Netta rufina. Lineage (NCBI taxonomy): Eukaryota > Metazoa > Chordata > Aves > Anseriformes > Anatidae > Netta > Netta rufina. Next base: position 21,017 of record NW_028168832.1, on the reverse strand, counting down.
AGGGCTTCGCCCGCGACCGCAGCTGGCGCACGGCATCCCCCGAGCTGTGAGCATCCGGGGGGGGCGCCTGGGACCCGGGGGGGGGAAACAACAGGGTCACTGGGGGGGGGGACAACAACACCTGGGTGCCCCTGGGCACAACTGGAGGGGGGGGGGGCGCCTGGGGACAGCTGGGTGGGTGCCCAAAGCATGATTGGAGGGTGGGGGGGCAGATTTTGCCTCCCCCCCCCCCCTCCAGCACCTGGGTCCCTGCAGGAAGCGGCCCCCGGCTGCTGAGCCCCCCCCCGCCGAAGGGGAGGGCAGCCCCCCCCTGGGAGCCCGCCGCCGCTTCTCAGCGCTGCTGGAGCCGGGCCCCCCCCGCAACGGGGTCCCCCCCCGCGACAGCCCCGCTGAGGGCACCAGCGAGGAGCCAGGTGGGTGCCGGGGGAGGGTTGTGGTGGGGAGGGGTCCCTGTGACCCCCCCCTTGCCCCCTCAACGCCCCCATCTTTCCCTTCCCATCCCCGCAGGTGAACGGGCGCTGCCCCCCCCCCGGGCCGAGCTGGGGCTGCGGCGGCCGCGGCACCCAGGGGTGGCCCCCCCCGAGGGGGGGGGTGACAAGCGCAGCCCCCGCGGCCCTGGCAAGGTCACCAAGTCGGCGTCGGCCACCGCACTCTCTGTCATCATCCCCAGCGGTGCGTGTCCCCCCCCAGCAGCACCGAAAGGTGGGGGGGGGGGGGGCTGGCAGGGTCCCCTGGGTCCCCAAGGGTGGGGAGGGCTGGTGGGGTCCCTAAGGGTGGCAGGGTCCCCCAGGGGGTCCCCCAGGTCCCTGAGGGTGGTGGGTGCTGGCGGTGTCTCCGGGGGTGGCAGCGTCCCTTGGTCCCCAAGTGGGGGGGGGGGGCTGGGGGAGTCCCCAGGGCTGGCAGGGGCTGGGGGTGTCCCTTGGGGGTGGTAGGGTCCCCCAGGTCCCCCCAGCTCCCCAGGGGTGTCGGGTGCTGTCGGTGTCCCCGGGGGGGGTGGGGGGGTCCCCGTGTCCCCGTCTCTGGGCACGGTGCCAGCGGGGGCGCAGGGGAGGCGCCCGGCTCCTCGCCCCTGGGCAGCCCCATGTCCCCGCGCTCGCTGTCCTCGGACCCCTCGTCGCGGGACTCGTCCCCGGGCCGCGAGCTGGCCCCCGCCGTGGCCGCCCCCCGCTCGCCCATCGCCATCCCCCGGCCCGGCAAGAAATTCGGCTTTACCCTGCGGGCCATCCGCGTCTACTTGGGGGACAGCGACGTCTACAGCGTGCACCACGTCGTCTGGGTCAGCGGGGGACGGGGGGGGGAAAGGGGCACGGGGGGGATGTGGGGACACGGAGGGGACATGGGGGGATATGGGGATGTAAGGGGATGTGGGGGGATGTGGGGATGTGGGGGGGAAAAGGGGACTTGGGGACAAGGAGGGGACATGGGGATATAAAGGGACATGGGGATAAGGAGAGGAAAAAGGGGGCATGGGGACAGGGAGGGGAATAAAGGGACATGGGGTCACAGGGATCTAAGGGGACACAGGGACAAGGAGGGGATATGGGGACATGAGGGCACTGGGGACTGCTCGCTGCGGGTGGGGGCGGTGGGGCCGTGCCAGGGCCATACCAGGGCCGTGCCGGGGCTGTACCGGGGCCGTGCCGGGGCCGTAACCTTGCTGTGGGTGCAGCACGTGGAGGAGGGGGGCCCGGCGCAGGAGGCCGGGCTGTGTGCCGGGGACCTCATCACCCACGTCAACGGGGAGCCCGTGCACGGGCTGGTGCACACCGAGGTCGTGGAGCTCATCCTCAAGGTCAGAGGTCACGGGGTCATGGGGGGGGGCAGGGGGGTCACGAGGCCACGGGGTTGAGAGGTCGGGGTGGGGTTGTGGGTCACGGGCAGGGTTGTGGGTCACCGTGGTGGGGTGGGGGGGCAGAGGTTGGGGTGGGGGCAGAGGTCGGGGTTGGAGGTCATGCTGGGGTCAGAGGTCATGGTGTCAGGGGGTCACAAAGGTGTCAGGGGTCACGAGGGGGTCTGAGGTCACGGTGGGGTCAGAGGTTGTGGCAGGGTGATGGTGGGGTTGGGGTCACGGCGGGGTTGGGGTCACGGCAGGGTCGGAGGTCATGGTGGGGTCAGGGGGTGTGGCGGGGTCAGAGGTCACAGCGGTCCCATGACCCGGGCGGGGCCGGCAGAGCGGCACCAAGGTGCTGGTGACCACGACGCCGCTGGAGAACACCTCCATCCGCCTGGGGCCCGCGCGGCGCCGCAGCGCCCGCACCAAGATGGCCAGGAGGAACCGCCGCGGCGGCACCGGGGGCGGCCACGAGAGGTGGGAGGGGGCCCAGGGTCCGGGGGGGGGGGTCCCGGTGCCTGGGGTCCCAGTGCCCGGGGGGTTCCCGGTGCCCGGAGGGGGGGGCCCCAGTGCCCGGGGGGGGGTCCCGGTGCCCGGGGGGCTTCTCGGTGACCGGGGGGTTCCCGGTGCCCAGAGAGAGGGGGAGTCCCGGTGCCCGGGGGGGTCCTGGTGCCCAGGTAGGATCCCGGGGGGGGGGGGGTCTCGTTCCCGGCGGGGGGGTTCCCGTTCCGGGGGGGGTTCCCGGGGGGATGCCTGCAGTGACCCCTCCCCGCCGGCAGGCGGCGCAGCGCGCTGTTCCGCCACCTGGCCCGCCAGGCCTCGCTGCTGCACACGAGCCGCTCGCTGACGTCACTGAGCCGCTCGCTCTCCTCCTCCGACAGCCTCCCCGCCTCCCCCACGCACGCGCGCGCGCGGGACCCCGCCCACCCGCCGCGCGCCGCCGAGACAGGTGCGCGTCGCCCGGGGCAACGGGGGCGGGGCCGCGCGGTGGGGCGGGGCGGGGTTGAAGGGGCGGAGCGGGGCTATGGGGAGGGCAAGGGGGCGGGGCTCCAGGGGGCGGGGCTGCAGGGTGGTGAGGAGGGGCTTCAGGGAAGGGCAGGGGGCGGGGCTACGGGGGCGGGGCTACGGAAAAGGCAAGGGGGCGGGGCCACAAGGAGCGAGGCTAGAGGTGGGTGAGGAGGGGCTGTGGGGGCAAGGGGGCGGGGCTAAAGGGTGGGGCGGGGCTCCAGGGGGCGGGGCTCCAGGGGGCTGGGTGGAGCTGCAGGAGGCAGGGTGGGGCTACCTGGAGGGCGAGGGGGCGGGGTTCTAGGGGGCGGGGCTACATGGGGCGGGGCTCCAGGGGCGGGGCTGCAGGGTGGTGAGAAGGGGCTACATGGAAGGAGAGGGGGCGGGGCTCCAGGGGGCGGGGCTCCAGAGGGCGGGGCTCCACGGGGCGGGGCTCCAGCGGCCGGTCCCGCTGCCCGGGTGCCGGTGCCGGGGCTGCGCGGTGACTCCGGGCCGGGGCAGGGCCGTCCCCTCCCAGCAGCTCCCCGGGCTCCAGCGCTCCCCCGTCGCCGGCCCCGGGCCCGCACCTGCGGCCCAGCTCCCTGCAGGGGCTGTCCCCGAAGCTGCAGCGGCAGTACCGGGCGGCTCGCTGCAAGTCTGCCGGCAGCATCCCGCTGTCGCCCCTGGCCCACACGCCCTCGCCCCCCGCCGCCTCGCCGCCCGCCTTCCCCGCCAAGCTGCACCCCAAGGCCGCCGACTCGCCTCGCCTGGCCCGCCGCGGCCCCCCCCGACAAGGCGCTGCCCCCCCCCCCGCAAGCTGGGCCTGGAGGCCCGCAAGGACTTCCCGGCCGAGCCCCCCCTGCAGAGCCTGGCGGAGTGGGACGGGGAGAGCCCCGGGGACGGGGCGCCCCCCCCGGCCCCCGCCCGCCGCCTGGGCCGCCAGGAGCCGCCGCTGCTGCTTGGGGCCACCCACGGGGCCGAGGGGGTCCCCGCCGCCGCCCCCGCCCCCCCCAAGGCGCTGAGCCCGGTGCAGGAGCACGAGCAGGGCCGCCGGGGGGGGGGGGGCGCCGGGGGTGCCCCCGGTGCCCATCGTGGTGGTGGGGGCAGGGTCGGCACCCCCCGGGGAGGGGGAGAGGGTGGGGAAGGGGGCACCCGCTGGGCGCTGACCCCCCCCCCCCGCTGGGCGCTGACCCCCTCACCAGGCCCTGGCCCCCCCCCCACCAGGTGCTGACCCCAGCCTCTGCTGTAAATAAGGGTGGGGCCAGGCATGCGGGCCCCCCCCCCCCTCACCCGCCGGCACCTCCCCCCCGTGTACACAAAGGGTTAATACTGTGACACCCCCGCCCCCCCCCCAGGTGTGATGTCATCGGCCCCCACAAACCGCCCCCCCCTCCCCTCGTCCAGGTGTCACCCCCCCCCCCCCGTTATGCCCCTTGGTTCTTGGCCTGGTGATGTCATGGCGGTGATGTCATAGCGGTGACGTCACACGCGGTGGGGTGAGGGCGCAGCTCTGACGTCATCACAGAGGGGAACTGGTGACGTCACAGCCCTCAGGGCCTGCGAGTGATGTCACTGCCGGTGACATCACAGTGCCGACGCAGAGTGGAGGTGCTGACATCACAGTTGTGATGTCACCGATGACGTAAGCCAGACGATGTCACAGCCCTTGTGTAACTGGCGGACCGGGCCCGATGATGTCATAGCCACTGCATAACCGATGGTGTGGCAACGGTGATGTCACGGCCACAATGGCGCCGATGACATCACAGCCGTGACGACGTCAGGACGGGAGGCGTGACCCGGGCGGTGACGTCATCGCCGTGATGTCACCGCACGGGGCTCGGGCGAGCCATGACGTCACACCGCAGCAGCCCCCACCGCTCCCAGGGCCGGCCCGGCGGATGACATCACCACCGCCCTGTGACGTCATCACCCCCTCCCCCCCATTCTTGCTATGCAAACGGCCCCCCCCCCCCCCGGGCACAGGGGGCGATGGGGGCGCCCGGGGGGGCCCCGGGGACCAATAAAGGCTGCACAGCACCGCCCGGCCCCGCTGCTCTGTCCTGTGGGGGAGTAGGAGGGGGGAGGGGGCTTCGGCTCGTGAAAAACCCTCAAATCCCCCCAAAATCCCGCTCGCCCCCCCCACAATGTCCCTTGGGGGTTGGGAGGGGGGGACGGTAATGCGCTCCGGGCAGGAAAGGGTTAACGCCCCCCCCCATGTCACACACCCCCGCCACACCCCCCACGTGTTCCCCCCCCCCGTGACGTCACGGCCCAGGGCTCCTCGGGGCCCGTTCGCCGCCGCCGAGCTCGCAGGGTGCGGGGGGGGGCGCAGCCGAGGGTCCTGGGGGGCCGGGGGGGGGCACCGGGATCCCTGGGGGCGCCCGAGGTCCTTTGGGACCCCAGAATTCAGCCCCCCCCCCCCGTCCACAGCCCCCCCCATGGCGCTCCGCTTCGCCGCCCGGTTCCGGCGCCCGGCCCTGAGCGGCGTCCGCTGGGGGGGCTCGGCCCCCCCCACGCGTGGTGAGTGGGGCTGGGGGGGGGCACCACGCGTGGGGCTGGGCTGAGGGGGGGCCGTCTTGGATGGGGGGGGCAGCGCTCGGCCCACGTGCGGGGCTCCCGGGGGGGGTGGGGGGGAGCACCCACGCGAGTGGGGGTCACGCGTGGGGGGCTGGGGGGAAAGGAGGCGGGGGGGGGGGAGACGACCATGTGGGTGGGTGGGTGGGTGGGTGAGGGGGGGATCGGGGGGGGCTGCACACACGTGGGGGGGGGTCACTCGGGGGAGGGGTGGTCACGCGTGGGGTGCCCCCCCCGCAGCCGCCTTTGAGTGGCGGGACCCGCTGGGGCTGGAGGAGCTGCTGGGCCCCGAGGAGCGGCTGCTGCGCGACGCCGCCCGCCGCTACAGCCGGGAGCGCCTGGCCCCCCGCGTGCTGCTCGCCAACCGCAACGAGGGTAACGGGACCCCCCCCCCAACACACACCCCGGGACCCCCCCCCCCCCAACACACCCCCCCCGGGGACGATGTTCCCTCCATGACGCCCCCTGAGCGTTAATGCGTAGCCTGGTGTGCTGCCTCGGCACCCCCAAATGACCCCCCCAACCCCAGACCCCCCCCCAAATACATCCCAGCACCCTCAGACCCCCTCCAAATACCCTCCAGTACCCTCAGACCCCCCCCAAATATCCCTCAGCACCCCCAGGCCCCCCCAATGCCCCCCAATAATCCCCAAGACCACCCCCAAAATGCCCCCCAAATACCCCAAGCCCATCCCCAAATACCCCCGACACCCCCCCCAGCACCTCCTGATACCCCCCCCATCCAACCGGGGGGGCACATGGGGGGGAGCCCCCCAGCCAAGGGGGTCCCCACTGCCTGCCCCCCCCCCATCCAATTCAGCCCCCCCTCTGCTTCCCCCCCCTCAAAAAAAACAAACAAACAGTTTTTGACCGGGAGATCGTGACTGAGATGGGAGCCCTGGGGCTGCTGGGCCCCACCATCCAAGGTGAGGAGGGGCACGGGGGGGCCTGCGGTCCCCCCCAGGAGGGCAGGGGTCCAGGAGTTTTTTGGTGGGGTTGGAGGGTGGCATTTGGGGGGGGGGGGGATCTGGGTCCTGGGAGGCTTTGGAGGGAGCTGGGGTGGCCCCAGAACAAATGGGGGGGGCTGGGGGGGGGGGGCTGGTGTCTTTGAGGGGCTTTGGGGGGGATGTAGGGGGACTGGGGGCTTCAGGGGGGTTGGGGGGGCATCTCCATGTGGGAGGGAGACACGTTGGGACCACCCCTCGGGGTCCTGGGAGGCTTTGGAGGGAGCTGGGGTGGCCCCAGGGGACATGGGGAGGGGGGGGGCTGGGGAGGGGATGTGAGGGGCTGGGGTCACTTGGGGGCATCGGGGTTATTTGGGGGAGGGTCTCCAGGTGGGAGGGGGACACGTTGGGACCCCCCCGGGGTCCTGGGAGGGATGGGAACAGGGGGGTCAGGGACGGGGATGGGATCAAGGACGGGGTCAGGGACGGGGTTTGTGGTCTCTGGGGTGGGTCTGGGGGGGGTGCGAGCGGGGTCCTAGTGAAAAGGGGGGGGGTCCTTCAGCGCCGTTGCCCCCCCCCCCCCAGGTTACGGCTGCGCCGGGACCACGTCGGTGGGCTACGGGCTGGTGGCACGCGAGCTGGAGCGGGTGGACAGCGCGTACCGCTCGGTGTTCAGCGTGCAGTCCTCCCTCGTCATGCACCCCATCCTCACCTACGGCACCCCCGCGCAGCGAGACCGCTTCCTGCCCCCCCTGGGTGAGTTTTGGGGATGGGGGGGGACCCCACCCGCCCCACCCAACCCCCGACCCCCTCACTGACCCCCCCCCGGCTCCGTTGGCAGCGCGGGGGGAGCTGCTGGGCTGCTTCGGGCTGACCGAGCCCAACCACGGCAGCGACCCCGGGGCCATGGAGACGCGGGCACGCTACGACGCCGCCACCAAGAGCTACCGCCTGCGAGGCTCCAAGACCTGGTGAGCCCCCAAAAACCCACCCCGGGGGGGGGGGCAGCCCCCAGCCCCTTTGGTCCCCCCCCCAACCCCTTTTTCCCTCCAGAACCCTTTTTTCCAACCCTTTTTCCCTCCACGACCCCATTTTCCAACCCCTTCACCCTCCCCCTGACCCTGTTTTCCAACCACTTTTCCCACCCCAACCGCTTTTTTCCAACCCTTTCCCCCCCCCGTGACCCCTTTTTCCTACCTGTGACCCCCCTTTTTCCCCCGTTCAATTCCCTTTTTTCTTCCCAGAACCCCTTCCACCCCCCAAACCCCATTTTCCAACCGCTTTTTCCCCCAAACCCTTTTTTTCCAACCCTTTTTCCCCTCAAACCCTGTTTATCCCCCTCCTCAACCCCCTTTTTTCCCCCCACAACCCCTTTCCCCCCCCCCCCTCCAGGATCACCAATGCGCCAGCGGCCGACGTCTTTGTGGTGTGGGCGGTGTGCGAGGAGGACAGGCAGATCCGGGGCTTTGTGCTGGAGCGGGGCATGGGGGGGCTCAGCACCCCCAAAATCGACGGCAAGTTCTCGCTGCGCGCCTCCGCCACCGGCATGATCCTGATGGACGACGTGGAGGTGCCCGAGGACAACCTCCTGCCCCATGCCACCGGCCTGGCCGTAAGCTTTTGGGGGGCTACCCGGGGGGTGTGGGGGGGTGCTGAGCGGGTTCTGAGCCCCCCCCCGCTGATTGTTTCCCCCCCCCCCCCCCACCCAAGGGTCCCTTCGGGTGCCTGACCCACGCTCGCTACGGCATCGCGTGGGGCGCGCTGGGCGCCGCCGAGGCGTGCCTGGAGACGGCGCGGCAGTACGTCCTCGACAGGTAACGCACTGCTGACCCCCCCCCGGCGCCCCCCGACCCCCTTAAATCCCACGGGAGCCCCCCCAGGTGTGCATGTCCCCCCCCCGTTGTGTCCCGCAGGAAGCAGTTTGGGGCGCCCCTGGCCCGGAACCAGCTGGTGCAGAAGAAGCTGGCGGACATGGTGACCGAGATCGCGCTGGGGCTGCAGGCCTGCCTGCGCCTCGGCCGCCTCAAGGACGAGGGCAGGTGGGGGCCGAGGGGCTCGCGGCCCCCAAATCGGGGCAGGGGGGGGGTCTCGCAGGGGGGGGCAGGGTGTGAAATTGGGCGTCCTGCCCCCCCCCAGGGCACCCCCCGAGGCGGTGTCGATGCTGAAGCGCAACTCGTGCGGGAAGGCGCTGGACATCGCCCGGCAGGCGCGCGACATGCTGGGGGGCAACGGGGTGTGCGACGAGTACCACGTCATCCGCCACCTCCTCAACCTCGAGGCCGTCAACACCTACGAAGGTAGCGTCAAGGGGGGGGCGCGGGGACCCCCCCTTGATCCTCGGTCACTGCTGGGGGCCCAAAAACCTTCCTTGTCCTCCTCCTCGTCCTCCCTGCCCGCAGGCACGCACGACATCCACGCGCTGATCCTGGGCAGAGCCATCACCGGGCTCCAGGCCTTCACCGCCGGCAAGGCAGAGGAGAAGCGGGGCTAGGAACCGGGCTGCCAGCACCGAATTTGGGGTGGCCGGCACCAGAGACTCAGACTTGAAGCGTGGAGGGCTGAGGGTGCTGCTCAGGGTGCTGCGCCGCTTGGAGCCGGTGGCACCGACAGGACTTGGTGGCACCAAGCGGCCCCGGTGGCACCGAGTGGCCCCAGCAGCCCAATTCTACCTCGGTGACCACCCCGGTGCCTTCCCCCTCCGCGCATCACCTTCAGCCGCCCCAATAAAGGCTGGAGAAGCTGCCCCGCGCCAGCCACTTCGTCAGCGCCGCGCTCATCAGCGGTAATTAAGACTCCCGGGTGCAGCCCAAGTGCCAGGACGGGCCCCGTGTGGGCACAAGGCCGGCTTTGCCAATGCAAAGCCCTTGGGAGGAATCTTCTAGAGCCCCCTGGGGGTCCTTTGGTGTTTTATTTTGAATTGTGTTAAAAACTGAACACTGACAGCCTGCGGAAAAGGCGATTTGGGGCTGCTAGTCCTCATTTCTCTGCTCGCGAAGGAGCAGCTGGCCCGCTGCAGCCGGAACGCCCGTGGCAGGGAGGGGCTGCTGCCGGGGCCGGGCGCTGCCTGGGGGGGGTCTGGGGGCTTTTGGGGGGCTCAGGGGCCCCGCTCACGCCTCGGGCTGCAGGCACAGGTCCTTGTAGGCGGCCTCCACGGTGCGGCAGACGTGCTGCAGCTCGTCCTCGGCCTGCCGCACGCGCTCCATCACCTCGGCCAGCTCATGCAGCCGCTGCTGGATCTGCTCGTTGTGCAGGCTGTAGAGCTGGAAGAGGCGCTCCTCCAGCTGCTCTGCCAGGTCGGACACCTGCCAGGAAACAAAACGGGGGGGAGCCGGGAGGGGGGGGAGGAAAGAAAAAGAAAAATCGGGCCACTGGGGACAGGGGGCGGAGGCGCTGGCAGCACCGCAGGCACAGCCGGTCCCGTCCCCCCTGGGGGGGGGGGGCGCAGCTGCGGCCGCGGTGCTGGCGCAGCTCCCGGCCCCGCTTGGCCGCCGCCAGCTGCACCCACGGTAGCCCGAGCACCGGCCGTGGTAGCCACCAAGCGCCGCAGCCCCCCAGCCGCAGCTGCCGGGGCCTGGCTGCCATCTGCGCGTGAGGTGGGGGGACGCAGGAGGGCCGCAGCCCCCCCTCTGTTCCCCCCCCAGCCCGCGGGGACGGCAGAGGGAGCGAAGTCCAGCGCGGCACGCGGCCAAGCGAGGACGCTGAGGCCGGGCAGCAGCAGCGCAGGGACGGGGACAGGGGGCGGGCGGCGGCCCCCCCGCCCCCTAAAGCAGAGCCAGAGGCAGCTGCAGCCGCCCCGAGGGGGGCCAGAGCCGCCCCCCCGCCACCGCAGCCGGTGCACACCAGGCTCTGCAGCTGGCGCCGGCGCCTCGCGGGACGCCGCGTGCCCACAGCACCTCCCCACGACATTAATTCGGGCGGAATAACGCGATTAAACGCAGCCCCCCCCCACACACGCACCTTCAGCAGCAGGCTGTCGCGGAAGCCGCTCAGCACGCTGTGGTCCTCCTTGCGGCTCTCGTTCACCCTGTCGATGAGGCGCTGCGCTCGCTGCCGCAGGTCGCCCACACTGGAGTCCAGCGCCGCAAAGTAGCGGGAGGCCTGGCCGGCCAGAGCCCCCGAGCCCAGCGGCTCCATCCTCGGCCCAAACACAGCACCCACGGGTCAGGGGGTGAAGAAAGCAGCCCCATGGCCAAAGGCAGCCTCGGCGGGGCCGTTTGGGGAAGCAGAGCTCGAGGAAAGCCCGGCCGCACGGCCAACGCTAAGTGAGTTTATCTGCCGGGGAGCTCATTCCTCCCAGCAGCCGCCATGGTGGCAGTGAGGGGCTTTGCACAGGTTTTGGGACGCTCGTTGTGTTTGCCAGGATGGTGACGGGCGCGCCACAACCCGTGCTGGCAAGCAGGGGGCACAGGGAGCGTGCAAACAGTCGCTTGCCCAGTCCCGCCCTGCAAACGGCGAGCTGGGCACTGGGGCTGGGCTTCCCCAAACTGTTTCCCCCTTTGAGGCGTTCGTCCACGCCACAGCACAACGGCCCCGCTATCAGCAGCAAGCTGGCCGGCCCGTTGTGTTAATTAGGAAACACGTTATTAAAGGGGGAAACCTCACTAACGGACACGGTGCCCTGTGAGTAATCAGATTTGGGCCCCGCAGTGTCACCGAGCTCAGCCTGCCCCTGCTGCTCTGCCTGAAGGGTTGTTGTTCCTGACACACAGCACCTTTTTTTTTCCCTGATTTGGGTTCAAATCAGGAGCCCCCTGGCAGGTGCAAACTTCCTACCTTGAGGGTTCCTCGCCGGGGTTTTCATCTCCGCCCAAACCAGTGAAGAAGGAGCTGGTGTTTTGCATCTCCTCTGGCTCCAGCTCCGGGTCCTCGTGCTCCTGATGTGCCATGGTGGCCTGGTGGGGAGATATCAGCCTGCTGTGGGCATGGGGTGATGTCCCCAGGTCCCCATCCTGTCCCTGTGTCCCCATATTCCCATGTCCACGTGTCCCCATCCCGTCCCCATCCTGTCCATACGTCCTTATGTCCCCATCCCGTCCCCATCCCATCCCCACGTCCCCATGCCCCCACCCCATCCCCATGTCCCCATCCCATCTGTATGTCCTTATGTCCCCATCCTGTCCCTATATCCCCATCCCATCCCGATGTCCCCATGTCCCCATCCCGTCCCACCTTGGTCCAAACCCGCAGCTCCACAGCCAAGCTCCTCAGCAGCCTGCAGGGAATGCATTTGGGAACACCCAGTTAGCCGTAATATTAGGGGTTATTAATAATAATAACCGAACTGGGGGATGGGTGGAGGTGAGCCCCTGGCCCAGACACCCCCCCTCAATAAAAATGGGGGGGGGGGGGGGGGGGGCCGCCACCCAGCAGAGACCCCAATTTTACACTTTTCCAATGGGTTAAAGCATTGAAGGAGACATTTGAAGCACGGAGCCCAAAATTAAGCAGCAGTGGGCAAACAAAGAGGTGTTTTGGGGAACTTCTGCTGGGTTTTAGCCAACGTGGCGGTGTTTTTTTTTTGCACATCCTCACAGACGCCACGCTCCACACCCCACGGAGCCTGACGACCACGGACCCCAGTGGGGCCCAGTCAAGCACTGGGACAGCCCCGGGGGCACGGCCCCGGCACGGCAGCCGGGATGGGGGCAGGGGCTGTGGGGGAGCCATGAGGCGAGTGGGGGGCCCCCCAAAAGGGGCCTAGGCCAGGGGCCTTTGTGGCCAGCCCGGCGTTGGGCTCACAGAAACAGGCTCCCGGGTGGAAAATGGAGGCCCCAGGGTGGCGACCCCACACGGGGCCCCGCCAGGGCCCGGTTCTACCCCGCTTCCTCACCCCGCACCACCGCCATTTCCCCCCCGCGGCCTCGCTGAGGAGAGCACGGTGGGCGGGCCGGCGGCGGGCGGCTGGTGACGGGCACCCTCGCCGACCAGTCAGTGCTCGCCTCCGCCGCCGGCTGGCCAATGGGCGGCCGAGAGGAAAAAAGGCGGGAAGGGGCGCACTGTAAGAAGAGGGAGCGGCCGCCATGATGGCGTGAGGCGAGGCGAGGCGCGGCTGCCCCCGGGCGGTGTTTTTGGGGTGGGGATCGTGGCCGAGGGGCTCGGGAGGGCTGCTGCCGCTCTCCTCAGGGCATTTCCAGGCTCCTCTGTTGACTCGGGGCGTTGTTTTGCAGGTGGGTGCTGTTGGTGCCCTGCCGAAAGCAGGGACAGATGCAGCGTGATGTGCTGAGGGAGCCTGAGGCACCCACACCACTCCGTGCTGCTGCCACCACCACAATGCCAGTGCCCAGCGCCCACCCGGTAAGCCCCAGCACAGCCCCTGGGATGTGAATGCAGCCTGCTCACAAGGAACCCCAGCTCCTGGGCTGCCCCAAGGCCCCCATCCCTCCCCTGGGCTCACCACGAGCCGGGCCCTGCACCACCACGAGTACCTCATGGGTTCAGTCACCTCATGTCGGGCTGTGGAGAGGTGAGGAGGGCTCCTTCCCCCCCAAAAAACCCTCCCAACCCTTCTGTCACAATAAAACCTTCCCTCAGCCCTCACCCCACGCGTGGTCGCTGCTCCCCCCCAGCACACTCAGAGGCGCCTGGCTGGGCAAAGGAGGTTTATTGGGGCCAGGTTTTAGGGTTTCAACTATAAATAGGGCTCTAGGTGTCGAGGCGGCACAGGGGGCTGTCGTAGACCATCTGCAGGTTGATGCGGTGCCCCACCAGCTCGCGAATGTTGTTGATGCCGTACTTGATCATGGTGGGGCTGCAGCAGGAAAGAAATGAGGGGGGGTCAGATGGGGCTGGGGCCTGCCTGCCCCGGGGAGGGGGGGCTGTGGCTGCCCCTCCACTCACCGCTCCAGCGAGAGCCCCCAGGCGATGACGGAGACGTTCTCGGGCAGCCCCATGGGCAGCAGCAGCTCGGGGCGGAAGACCCCCGAGTTCCCCACCTCCACCCACTTCTTCAGGCCTACAGAACGAGACGGGGGGGCCCCCACCCCACAGGGTGTGAGATGGGCAGCCTGCAGACCACCCCCCTCCACGCTTTGCAAAGGGTCACAGGCTCCTCAGGGGTGCCCCCCAGGAGAGGAAGAGATTAAGCCAATCCCCAAATTCCACAGAGAACGAGGCTGAGGTGACGCCCCCACCTAAAAAAAAAAATACACACAGGGAGCCCCCCCACGCCTTGCAGGTCCCCCTCACCCTCGTGGTAGCTGAACACCTCCATGCTGGGCTCCGTGTAGGGGTTATAGGCGGGCTTGAAACGCAGCTTGGTGATGCCTGGGGGGGGGAAGAGGGGTGTCAGGGGGGTGCCCCAGCCCCCTCCCCTTGCCTCGGTGCCCCCCCCCCCAGTACCCAGCTTGGTGAAGAACTCCCGGAGGGTGCCCATGAGGTGGCCCAGGGTGAGCCCGCGGTCGGCCACCACCCCCTCCACCTGGTGGAACTCGGCCAGGTGGGTGGCATCCAGGCTCTCGTTGCGGAACACGCGGTCAATGGAGAAATACTTCACGGGGGTGAACTTCTCCTGGAAAAACATTGCGGGGGGGGGGGTCAGGCAATGCCCCCCCATGTTCCTTTTCCTTTTCTCCCCCCCCCCACCTCCCTAAATCCTGGCCCACCTGGCAGGCCAAGTGATAGAGTGCGCGGGCGCTGGCGGATGTGGTGTGGGTGCGCAGCAGGTTCTTCCGCGCCTCTTCCACCTTCCACTCGTATTTGTACCTGGGGGGGGGCTTATCAGTCCCAACGCTACAAGGGGGTGTGGGGGGGGGCGGCAGAGCCCCCCCAAACTCAACCCCACCCCGCTCACCCCTGCGAGCCGTAGCCTCCCTGTGAGTGCACCTTCTTCACCTTGGCCATGTAGCTGGCGGGCAGCTCGGGGGCTTCAGCGGGGTCTGGGGGTGGAAAGGGGGGGGATCAGCGGGGATTTGGGAAACATGGGGAGGGGGCGCAGCGGGGATTTGCCCCCCCACCACGCACCCTGCAGGAAGAAGGTGTCGTGCTGGTCCCGCGCTGGGTGCTGCTGGGGCTGGAAGAGGGCGTCGAAGTTCCAGAAGGAGCTCTCCACAAAATTGTCGGTGGGCATCTCCGTGAACCTGTTGGGGGGCCACGGCATCACCGCGAGGGGGGGGCTGCGCCGTCGTAGCCCCCCCCTTTTTGTGTGTGCACCCCCCCCAACTCACCCCATCTCCAGGAAGATCTGGCGGAGCTGGGAGCGCACCTTGAGCAGGGGGTGGAGGTGGCCGCAGGCGGGCGGCAGCCCCAGCGCCGAGAAGTTGTAGGGCTTGAAGGGGAGCTGGCGCCACGAGCCCCTACACGGGGGGGTTATGGGGTCATTTTGGGGAGGGGGGGGCACGGTTGGGGCCCCCCCCTGCGCCCCCAGACTCACGTCGCAATCATCTCTGGCGTCAGGTCAGTCTCCTGCCGCGCCACCGCCGTGCTGAAGGCGCGGCCCTTGCGGATCCAGTAGGACTTGAGGGTGCTGGGGGGGGGATGAGGGTTTTTTTTGGGGGGTATGTGGGGTTTGGGGGGGAGATATGTTTTTTTTTTGGGGGGGAGAATAGTTTTTATGGGGGGGAAATAGGGGTTTTTGGGGGGAAATAGGTTTTGGGGGAGAATAGGGGGTCTTTGGGGGGAATATGAGGGTTTGGGGGGGAATAGTTTTTTTAGGGGGGGAGAATAGGGGATTTTTGGGAGGGAATAGTTCTTTTTGGGGGGAACAGGCTTTTGGGGGGATTTTTTTTTGGGGGGAGGAGAGATAGGGGGTTTGGGGGAGAATATTTTTTGGGGGGGAGGAAATACAGGGTTTTGGGGAGGGAATACGAGGTTTTCAGGGGGGATGTTTTCTTTTTGGGGGGAATGTTTTTTAGGGGGAGGAATATGTGGTTTTGGGGGGAAATACAGGGTCATTTGGGGGGAATACATGTGATTTTGGGGAAATACATGTTTTTTGGGGGGAATGCAGAGCTTTTGGGGGAGAATGCAGGGGTTTTGAGGCAGAATATGGGGTTTGTGGGTGGAATAGGGGGTCCATACGGGGTTGGGGGGGGATGTGGTGTTTTATTTGGGGGGGGGGGATGGGGCTCACACTTCGAGCAGCAGCTTCCTCCTCTTGAGCTCGTTGCGCTCGCGCTCGGGCAGCCCGGCGGCGTCACCCTCCTGCACCCTGCGCAGGCCGTCCTGCACCGCGTCCTGCACCGCCTCCACCTGCGGGACGGACGGACGGGTGGGCGGACGGACGGACGGGTGGGTGGCCCCCGCGGGGGTGTTTGGGGGGGTGGGGGTGGGCCACTCACGGCACGGAAGATGCGGGGGCCGCCGGGCGCCGCCTTGTCGAGGCGCAGCCACTTGTTGGCCATGGCCTTGCTGAAGCCCACCTGGGCACCGGGCAGCTTCTGGGGGGGGGAAGGAACCGGAGGGGGGCGGTGAGGACCCCCCCGGTGCCCCCCCTCCCTCGCCCTCCCGGTAACCCCCCCCCCCCCCCCCTCACCATGGCGTCGCTCTGGGGCAGCCCCTCGGGCGGGAGGCTGTGGAAGAGCCGCACCTCGGGGCTGCCGGCCCGCAGCACCTCCGCGCCCTCCTCGCTCAGCTCCCAGCGCGTGGCCGCCCGCGCCTCCGCCTCGATCACCTGCGGGGGGCACCGGGAGAGCCGGGATTGGAACCGGGGCCGAGAATGGGACGGGAACGGCACCGGGACTGGAAATAGGACCGGGAATGGCACCGGGATCACCGGGATGGGCACCGGGACCGAGAATGGGACCGGGATCAGCACCAGGGGCAGCGGCCCCGGGAACAGCACCGGCAGCGTGGTCAGTACCGGGACCGGCACCGGAAAGGGGACCGGCAGCAGCACCGGCCCCGCGAAGGGGCCGGGGCGATGACACCGGGGCTGTCACCGGCGCCAGCACCGGCCCCGGGATCCCCGGGCCCGGCCCCCGAACCCGCGTGGGCCGCGGCGCCCCCACCTCTCCGAGCGCCTGCAGGCTCTTGACGGCGCCCACGAGCGTCTGGTGGTCGAGGCCGAGCGCGGCGGCCGCCTCCAGGCTGCAGAGGCCGCCCCCGGGCCCCGGCGGCTCCCGCTCCAGCCGCTGCAGCAGCAGCTCCGCCACGCTCGGCGACATCGCGGCGGCCGGAAGCGCTCCCGCCGCCACCCGGAAGTGTTCCTCCCCCGCCCCGTCCCCGTGCCGCGCGTGGGCGCCGCCATCTTGAGTGTGGCGGGAGGGAGGCGCCATCTTGGGAGTGGCGGGGCAGCCCCGGGGGGCCCCGCGGGGAGGGGGAGGCCGCGAGGCGCGACGGGGGGCGCTGTGACGCCATGAGGGCGGAGAATGACGTCATGGGGAGCTCGGTGATGTCACAGCCCGCGCCCCGCGGGGCCCCAGGGCCGTCGCCATGACGACAGCCCCCCCTTTACAGGCTGTTGCCATGGCAACGCCCCCCAGGGCCCCACCACCGCCCCCACCCGGGGGGGGGCTCCCTCGACACGCGATATGACGTCATTACTGCTTGCGTCACAGCCCCAAATCGGGCTCTAAGCCCCCCCAGGCCGACTGGGGGCACCCCACGGGTCCCCCCCCCGCGCACCGTCGCGGTGCTATTATGGGATGGCGCCCCCCCCCCCTCCCCACGTGTTCCGCAGGTGGCCCGGCCCTGCCCCCAACCACGTGACCGCCGTGACGCGCCCCGCGGAGGGAGGGGGGAGGAGCGCGGGTGGGGGGGGGGCGTCTCCCTCCGAACGCGTGGTCGCTCCTCATTGGCCGCCCGGCTCAGCCAATAGGAAGCGGCCATCTGGGACGCCAACGTTCGGGGGCTCCGCCGCCGCCGGCCAGCGGGCGGGCGGCCAATGGGAGCGGGCGCCGCGCGGGCGCCGGCCAATGGGCAGCGTCCGGGGGCGGGCCGAGGGGCGGCGGGCGTATAAAAGGCGCCGTCGCCGTCGCCCCCCTCCGCAGTGCCGGGCGCCGCCGGGCCGGGAGGGAGGGTGCGCCCCGACTGGGCCGTGTGGGACCGCGCCGCCGCCGCCATGAGCCGCCTCGGCCTCCCCCTGCTGCTCGCCGCCCTCCTCCTGGCGCTGGCGGCGGCTGGGCCCGCGGAGTTCTTCCGGGAGGAGTTCTTGGATGGAGGTGAGGGGGGGGAGCAAGGGAGGGGCTAGAGGGGAGGGAGCCGGGGGGGGGGGAGAAAGGGGAAGGGGCCCAAGGGGGGGGGACAGGGCGGGGGCTGGGAGGTCTCTGAGGGGGTCCCCGAGGGAAAGGGGAAGGGGCTGGGGGGGGGGCTTGAGAGGAAAAGGGGGGGGCTTGGGGGGAAAAGGGGGGGCTTGAGGAGGAGCAGGGGGACCTGGAGGAGGAACGGGGGGGCCTGAAGGCCACCCCTAGGCTGGCAGTTGGGGGCTGCGGGGGGGGGACAGCCTGGGGAAGGGGTCTCTGTGGGCAGGGGCTGAAGGAGATCAGGGTCACAGGAAAGGTGTCGAGGCACGGAGGAGATGGGGCTGGGGAGAGGCAGGTGATGGGGGGGGTGAGGGGGTGAGGGCCTCGGGGTGCCCCTGGTTGGGGTGTACTGGGGGGGTGTGAGCCAGGCAGCCCCCACTGGGCTGGGGAGCGGGGCCCTGGGAGGGCTGTGGGTTCAAAGTGGCCCCCACTCAGCTGCAGGGGACAAAGGGCTGGGGACGAGGAGTGGCCCTGTAGGGGAAGGAGGCTGCTCAGTGGGGGCAGAACCACCCTGAGCAGGGTGTTCCCCCATGGGGGTGGTGTGGGATGGGGCCTGGCACATGTTGTGGGGTTGTTCTTCTCCGGGACCCTAAATCCTGCTGCAGCCAGGGAGCCCTCTGAAGCCTTATTTTTGCCTCCCTGGAGCTTGCAGCAAGGCGGGGGCATGGGGACGGCCCCCTTAGATAGAGCTGCGGGTGCAGGGGGAGCAGGCAGCAATCCCCACAGGCTCCTCCTGAGCATGAGGAGCCAGCGCAGGGCTGTGCAGGTGGCCGGGAGCCGCCCCGCTTCCGGCCCTGCGGGGAGGGGCAGAGCCCGTTTCCTTCTGGGGGAGGCCCGCGGGGAGGACCGGGGGTTCTCACCTGCTCCCCTCCCGCAGATGCCTGGACCCAGCGGTGGGTGGAATCCAAGCACAAGCCGGACTACGGCCGCTTCGTGCTGACCGCCGGCAAGTTCTATGGCGACGCTGAGAAGGACAAAGGTGAGGCAGAGACTCCTGGGGACAATTAATTAGTGAATTAGCCACTTGTGCTTGTTACAGCCCTGGCTGGGGGTGGTGGTGCTGCTTGGGGCTGAGCCACGGCGGGGGGGGTTTGGTGCCCCGACAGGGATCCAGACAAGCCAGGACGCCCGTTTCTACGCCCTCTCCTCGCGCTTCGAGCCCTTCAGCAACCGCGACAAGACGCTGGTGGTGCAGTTCACGGTGAAGCACGAGCAGAACATCGACTGCGGCGGGGGCTACGTCAAGCTCTTCCCGGCCGGCCTGAGCCAGGAGGACATGCACGGCGACTCCGAGTACAACATCATGTTTGGTGGGTGGCCACCCTCCCCCCTTGCCGCACCCCCCCAGGCAGCAGCAGGCTCAGTTCCTCCCCCGTAACCTCTCTGTCCCCCCCAGGCCCTGATATCTGCGGGCCCGGCACCAAGAAGGTGCACGTTATCTTCAACTACAAGGGCAAGAACGTTCTCATCAACAAGGACATCCGCTGCAAGGTGCGTGGGGGGGCGCGGGGGGGCTCAGCCCCTCCTGGCGGTGCTGTGGGGATGAGCCCGGCCCCGCTGAGCGCCCCCTCCCCCCGCAGGACGACGAGTTCACCCACCTCTACACCCTGATCGTGCGCCCCGACAACACCTACGAGGTGAAGATCGACAACAGCAAGGTAGAGTCGGGGAGCCTGGAGGACGATTGGGACTTCCTGCCCCCCAAAAAGATCAAGGACCCCGAGGCCAAGAAGCCAGATGACTGGGACGAGCGGGCCAAGATTGACGACCCTGAGGACTCCAAGCCTGAGGTGGGGGGCACCCAAGGGGCTGGGGAGGGGTTGGGGGGGGTTGTGGGCAGAGCCCTGACCCCTCTTCTTTTTTTTTGCCCCCCTCCCCAGGACTGGGACAAGCCTGAGCACATCCCAGACCCTGACGCCAAGAAGCCGGAGGACTGGGATGAGGAGATGGACGGGGAGTGGGAGCCCCCCGTCATCCAGAACCCCGAGTACAAGGTGAAGCCTGGTGCCCCACACCCCCCTGGGGGGCCAATTTGGGGCCGTTTCCCCCCCCCCCCCCTGAACCCTGCCTCTGCCCCTTCAGGGCGAGTGGAGGCCGCGGCAGATCGACAACCCCAACTACAAGGGGAAGTGGGTGCACCCCGAGATCGACAACCCCGAGTACACGCCCGACCCCAGCATCTACGCCTACGACAGCTTTGGCGTCATCGGCCTTGACCTGTGGCAGGTGGGAGGAGGGGGCGGTGCTGTGGGTGCACCCCCCTGGGTTTTTGGGCGTCCCCACACCCCCCCAGGGGTCCCGCTGAGCCCCCCCTGCTCTGCCCTAGGTGAAGTCGGGCACCATTTTCGACAATTTCCTCATCACCGACGATGAGAAGTTCGCCGAGGAGTTCGGCAACGACACCTGGGGGGCCACCAAGGTACGGGGGGGTGGGGACACACCACCGGAGCCGGGTTCCCCCCGCAGCCCTGGGGTGTTGGGGGCACTGCTGTGACCCCCCTGTGTCCGTCCTTGGGGCATGGCCGTGACCCCCCCGTGCCCCGCAGGAGGCGGAGAGGAAGATGAAGGAGGCGCAGGACGAGGAGCAGCGCAAGAAGCAGGAGGAGGAGGACAAACAGCGCAAGGAGGAGGAGGGGGACGAGGAGGGGGACGCGGATGATGACGAGGAGGAAGACGACGAAGACGAGGAGGCGGAGAAGGAGGAGGACGCGGGGGCGGCCCCCAAGGATGAGCTGTGAGGGGGGGGGAGGCCCCGGTCCCGCCGCACCGGGCCCTGCCGGGGCAGCGCCCCGACCCCGCGGGGAGCGAGCGTAATGTCTCTGTGAGACCTGGACTTCGGATTTTTTTTTTTTTTTTTTTTTTAACGGGCGGCCCCTCCCGGCCCGGGGGGGGGGAAATGGGGCGGCGCCGGGGCTCGCCCGGGGAAGGGGGAGGGGAGGAGGGGGAGGGGCGCGGGGCGAGGACTCAGGAACGGCACCGGGCCCCGTACCGGGGGGGGGAGGGGGAAGCGGCGGGCCCCGGTGCCGGGGTGGGGTTGGAGGGGGTTGGGGGTGGGGTGAGGGCGCCCCCCGCGCCCGTCGGTGGCCGCGCCGCGGTTTGTGTTTAAATTAAAGCTCGTCCCGGCCCCGCCCGCCTCGCCTCAGCTCTGTCCGCCCGCGCCATCTTCTCTGCGCGCCGCCATTTTGTGCGCGCCGCGCCTCACGTGACCCCGCGGGGCGGCATCACCCCCATCACGTGACCGCGGTGCCGCATCACCGCCCCCCATCGCGTGACCCCCGTCGTGTGCGGCACCGCCCCCTCCTCCGTCACGTGACGACGGCGGGAACGGAAGGGAGGGGGGAATGGGGAGGAGGAGAGGGGGGAGCGGGGACTGACGCCAGTTCCGGTCCGGCGCGGTCACGTGTGGCGGAAGCGGCGGGGCGCCTAAGATGGCGGCGGCGTGAGTTGCATGTTGTGGGGCCGCCGGGAGGAGCCGGAGCCGCCGCCGCCGCCATGGCGGTGACC
>NW_028168833.1:0-40000 GCF_964035555.1 Netta rufina | reverse complement strand
ACCCTAACCCTAACCCTAACCCTAACCCTAACCCTAACCCTAACCCTAACCCTAACCCTAACCCTAACCCTAACCCTAACCCTAACCCTAACCCTAACCCTAACCCTAACCCTAACCCTAACCCTAACCCTAACCCTAACCCTAACCCTAACCCTAACCCTAACCCTAACCCTAACCCTAACCCTAACCCTAACCCTAACCCTAACCCTAACCCTAACCCTAACCCTAACCCTAACCCTAACCCTAACCCTAACCCTAACCCTAACCCTAACCCTAACCCTAACCCTAACCCTAACCCTAACCCTAACCCTAACCCTAACCCTAACCCTAACCCTAACCCTAACCCTAACCCTAACCCTAACCCTAACCCTAACCCTAACCCTAACCCTAACCCTAACCCTAACCCTAACCCTAACCCTAACCCTAACCCTAACCCTAACCCTAACCCTAACCCTAACCCTAACCCTAACCCTAACCCTAACCCTAACCCTAACCCTAACCCTAACCCTAACCCTAACCCTAACCCTAACCCTAACCCTAACCCTAACCCTAACCCTAACCCTAACCCTAACCCTAACCCTAACCCTAACCCTAACCCTAACCCTAACCCTAACCCTAACCCTAACCCTAACCCTAACCCTAACCCTAACCCTAACCCTAACCCTAACCCTAACCCTAACCCTAACCCTAACCCTAACCCTAACCCTAACCCTAACCCTAACCCTAACCCTAACCCTAACCCTAACCCTAACCCTAACCCTAACCCTAACCCTAACCCTAACCCTAACCCTAACCCTAACCCTAACCCTAACCCTAACCCTAACCCTAACCCTAACCCTAACCCTAACCCTAACCCTAACCCTAACCCTAACCCTAACCCTAACCCTAACCCTAACCCTAACCCTAACCCTAACCCTAACCCTAACCCTAACCCTAACCCTAACCCTAACCCTAACCCTAACCCTAACCCTAACCCTAACCCTAACCCTAACCCTAACCCTAACCCTAACCCTAACCCTAACCCTAACCCTAACCCTAACCCTAACCCTAACCCTAACCCTAACCCTAACCCTAACCCTAACCCTAACCCTAACCCTAACCCTAACCCTAACCCTAACCCTAACCCTAACCCTAACCCTAACCCTAACCCTAACCCTAACCCTAACCCTAACCCTAACCCTAACCCTAACCCTAACCCTAACCCTAACCCTAACCCTAACCCTAACCCTAACCCTAACCCTAACCCTAACCCTAACCCTAACCCTAACCCTAACCCTAACCCTAACCCTAACCCTAACCCTAACCCTAACCCTAACCCTAACCCTAACCCTAACCCTAACCCTAACCCTAACCCTAACCCTAACCCTAACCCTAACCCTAACCCTAACCCTAACCCTAACCCTAACCCTAACCCTAACCCTAACCCTAACCCTAACCCTAACCCTAACCCTAACCCTAACCCTAACCCTAACCCTAACCCTAACCCTAACCCTAACCCTAACCCTAACCCTAACCCTAACCCTAACCCTAACCCTAACCCTAACCCTAACCCTAACCCTAACCCTAACCCTAACCCTAACCCTAACCCTAACCCTAACCCTAACCCTAACCCTAACCCTAACCCTAACCCTAACCCTAACCCTAACCCTAACCCTAACCCTAACCCTAACCCTAACCCTAACCCTAACCCTAACCCTAACCCTAACCCTAACCCTAACCCTAACCCTAACCCTAACCCTAACCCTAACCCTAACCCTAACCCTAACCCTAACCCTAACCCTAACCCTAACCCTAACCCTAACCCTAACCCTAACCCTAACCCTAACCCTAACCCTAACCCTAACCCTAACCCTAACCCTAACCCTAACCCTAACCCTAACCCTAACCCTAACCCTAACCCTAACCCTAACCCTAACCCTAACCCTAACCCTAACCCTAACCCTAACCCTAACCCTAACCCTAACCCTAACCCTAACCCTAACCCTAACCCTAACCCTAACCCTAACCCTAACCCTAACCCTAACCCTAACCCTAACCCTAACCCTAACCCTAACCCTAACCCTAACCCTAACCCTAACCCTAACCCTAACCCTAACCCTAACCCTAACCCTAACCCTAACCCTAACCCTAACCCTAACCCTAACCCTAACCCTAACCCTAACCCTAACCCTAACCCTAACCCTAACCCTAACCCTAACCCTAACCCTAACCCTAACCCTAACCCTAACCCTAACCCTAACCCTAACCCTAACCCTAACCCTAACCCTAACCCTAACCCTAACCCTAACCCTAACCCTAACCCTAACCCTAACCCTAACCCTAACCCTAACCCTAACCCTAACCCTAACCCTAACCCTAACCCTAACCCTAACCCTAACCCTAACCCTAACCCTAACCCTAACCCTAACCCTAACCCTAACCCTAACCCTAACCCTAACCCTAACCCTAACCCTAACCCTAACCCTAACCCTAACCCTAACCCTAACCCTAACCCTAACCCTAACCCTAACCCTAACCCTAACCCTAACCCTAACCCTAACCCTAACCCTAACCCTAACCCTAACCCTAACCCTAACCCTAACCCTAACCCTAACCCTAACCCTAACCCTAACCCTAACCCTAACCCTAACCCTAACCCTAACCCTAACCCTAACCCTAACCCTAACCCTAACCCTAACCCTAACCCTAACCCTAACCCTAACCCTAACCCTAACCCTAACCCTAACCCTAACCCTAACCCTAACCCTAACCCTAACCCTAACCCTAACCCTAACCCTAACCCTAACCCTAACCCTAACCCTAACCCTAACCCTAACCCTAACCCTAACCCTAACCCTAACCCTAACCCTAACCCTAACCCTAACCCTAACCCTAACCCTAACCCTAACCCTAACCCTAACCCTAACCCTAACCCTAACCCTAACCCTAACCCTAACCCTAACCCTAACCCTAACCCTAACCCTAACCCTAACCCTAACCCTAACCCTAACCCTAACCCTAACCCTAACCCTAACCCTAACCCTAACCCTAACCCTAACCCTAACCCTAACCCTAACCCTAACCCTAACCCTAACCCTAACCCTAACCCTAACCCTAACCCTAACCCTAACCCTAACCCTAACCCTAACCCTAACCCTAACCCTAACCCTAACCCTAACCCTAACCCTAACCCTAACCCTAACCCTAACCCTAACCCTAACCCTAACCCTAACCCTAACCCTAACCCTAACCCTAACCCTAACCCTAACCCTAACCCTAACCCTAACCCTAACCCTAACCCTAACCCTAACCCTAACCCTAACCCTAACCCTAACCCTAACCCTAACCCTAACCCTAACCCTAACCCTAACCCTAACCCTAACCCTAACCCTAACCCTAACCCTAACCCTAACCCTAACCCTAACCCTAACCCTAACCCTAACCCTAACCCTAACCCTAACCCTAACCCTAACCCTAACCCTAACCCTAACCCTAACCCTAACCCTAACCCTAACCCTAACCCTAACCCTAACCCTAACCCTAACCCTAACCCTAACCCTAACCCTAACCCTAACCCTAACCCTAACCCTAACCCTAACCCTAACCCTAACCCTAACCCTAACCCTAACCCTAACCCTAACCCTAACCCTAACCCTAACCCTAACCCTAACCCTAACCCTAACCCTAACCCTAACCCTAACCCTAACCCTAACCCTAACCCTAACCCTAACCCTAACCCTAACCCTAACCCTAACCCTAACCCTAACCCTAACCCTAACCCTAACCCTAACCCTAACCCTAACCCTAACCCTAACCCTAACCCTAACCCTAACCCTAACCCTAACCCTAACCCTAACCCTAACCCTAACCCTAACCCTAACCCTAACCCTAACCCTAACCCTAACCCTAACCCTAACCCTAACCCTAACCCTAACCCTAACCCTAACCCTAACCCTAACCCTAACCCTAACCCTAACCCTAACCCTAACCCTAACCCTAACCCTAACCCTAACCCTAACCCTAACCCTAACCCTAACCCTAACCCTAACCCTAACCCTAACCCTAACCCTAACCCTAACCCTAACCCTAACCCTAACCCTAACCCTAACCCTAACCCTAACCCTAACCCTAACCCTAACCCTAACCCTAACCCTAACCCTAACCCTAACCCTAACCCTAACCCTAACCCTAACCCTAACCCTAACCCTAACCCTAACCCTAACCCTAACCCTAACCCTAACCCTAACCCTAACCCTAACCCTAACCCTAACCCTAACCCTAACCCTAACCCTAACCCTAACCCTAACCCTAACCCTAACCCTAACCCTAACCCTAACCCTAACCCTAACCCTAACCCTAACCCTAACCCTAACCCTAACCCTAACCCTAACCCTAACCCTAACCCTAACCCTAACCCTAACCCTAACCCTAACCCTAACCCTAACCCTAACCCTAACCCTAACCCTAACCCTAACCCTAACCCTAACCCTAACCCTAACCCTAACCCTAACCCTAACCCTAACCCTAACCCTAACCCTAACCCTAACCCTAACCCTAACCCTAACCCTAACCCTAACCCTAACCCTAACCCTAACCCTAACCCTAACCCTAACCCTAACCCTAACCCTAACCCTAACCCTAACCCTAACCCTAACCCTAACCCTAACCCTAACCCTAACCCTAACCCTAACCCTAACCCTAACCCTAACCCTAACCCTAACCCTAACCCTAACCCTAACCCTAACCCTAACCCTAACCCTAACCCTAACCCTAACCCTAACCCTAACCCTAACCCTAACCCTAACCCTAACCCTAACCCTAACCCTAACCCTAACCCTAACCCTAACCCTAACCCTAACCCTAACCCTAACCCTAACCCTAACCCTAACCCTAACCCTAACCCTAACCCTAACCCTAACCCTAACCCTAACCCTAACCCTAACCCTAACCCTAACCCTAACCCTAACCCTAACCCTAACCCTAACCCTAACCCTAACCCTAACCCTAACCCTAACCCTAACCCTAACCCTAACCCTAACCCTAACCCTAACCCTAACCCTAACCCTAACCCTAACCCTAACCCTAACCCTAACCCTAACCCTAACCCTAACCCTAACCCTAACCCTAACCCTAACCCTAACCCTAACCCTAACCCTAACCCTAACCCTAACCCTAACCCTAACCCTAACCCTAACCCTAACCCTAACCCTAACCCTAACCCTAACCCTAACCCTAACCCTAACCCTAACCCTAACCCTAACCCTAACCCTAACCCTAACCCTAACCCTAACCCTAACCCTAACCCTAACCCTAACCCTAACCCTAACCCTAACCCTAACCCTAACCCTAACCCTAACCCTAACCCTAACCCTAACCCTAACCCTAACCCTAACCCTAACCCTAACCCTAACCCTAACCCTAACCCTAACCCTAACCCTAACCCTAACCCTAACCCTAACCCTAACCCTAACCCTAACCCTAACCCTAACCCTAACCCTAACCCTAACCCTAACCCTAACCCTAACCCTAACCCTAACCCTAACCCTAACCCTAACCCTAACCCTAACCCTAACCCTAACCCTAACCCTAACCCTAACCCTAACCCTAACCCTAACCCTAACCCTAACCCTAACCCTAACCCTAACCCTAACCCTAACCCTAACCCTAACCCTAACCCTAACCCTAACCCTAACCCTAACCCTAACCCTAACCCTAACCCTAACCCTAACCCTAACCCTAACCCTAACCCTAACCCTAACCCTAACCCTAACCCTAACCCTAACCCTAACCCTAACCCTAACCCTAACCCTAACCCTAACCCTAACCCTAACCCTAACCCTAACCCTAACCCTAACCCTAACCCTAACCCTAACCCTAACCCTAACCCTAACCCTAACCCTAACCCTAACCCTAACCCTAACCCTAACCCTAACCCTAACCCTAACCCTAACCCTAACCCTAACCCTAACCCTAACCCTAACCCTAACCCTAACCCTAACCCTAACCCTAACCCTAACCCTAACCCTAACCCTAACCCTAACCCTAACCCTAACCCTAACCCTAACCCTAACCCTAACCCTAACCCTAACCCTAACCCTAACCCTAACCCTAACCCTAACCCTAACCCTAACCCTAACCCTAACCCTAACCCTAACCCTAACCCTAACCCTAACCCTAACCCTAACCCTAACCCTAACCCTAACCCTAACCCTAACCCTAACCCTAACCCTAACCCTAACCCTAACCCTAACCCTAACCCTAACCCTAACCCTAACCCTAACCCTAACCCTAACCCTAACCCTAACCCTAACCCTAACCCTAACCCTAACCCTAACCCTAACCCTAACCCTAACCCTAACCCTAACCCTAACCCTAACCCTAACCCTAACCCTAACCCTAACCCTAACCCTAACCCTAACCCTAACCCTAACCCTAACCCTAACCCTAACCCTAACCCTAACCCTAACCCTAACCCTAACCCTAACCCTAACCCTAACCCTAACCCTAACCCTAACCCTAACCCTAACCCTAACCCTAACCCTAACCCTAACCCTAACCCTAACCCTAACCCTAACCCTAACCCTAACCCTAACCCTAACCCTAACCCTAACCCTAACCCTAACCCTAACCCTAACCCTAACCCTAACCCTAACCCTAACCCTAACCCTAACCCTAACCCTAACCCTAACCCTAACCCTAACCCTAACCCTAACCCTAACCCTAACCCTAACCCTAACCCTAACCCTAACCCTAACCCTAACCCTAACCCTAACCCTAACCCTAACCCTAACCCTAACCCTAACCCTAACCCTAACCCTAACCCTAACCCTAACCCTAACCCTAACCCTAACCCTAACCCTAACCCTAACCCTAACCCTAACCCTAACCCTAACCCTAACCCTAACCCTAACCCTAACCCTAACCCTAACCCTAACCCTAACCCTAACCCTAACCCTAACCCTAACCCTAACCCTAACCCTAACCCTAACCCTAACCCTAACCCTAACCCTAACCCTAACCCTAACCCTAACCCTAACCCTAACCCTAACCCTAACCCTAACCCTAACCCTAACCCTAACCCTAACCCTAACCCTAACCCTAACCCTAACCCTAACCCTAACCCTAACCCTAACCCTAACCCTAACCCTAACCCTAACCCTAACCCTAACCCTAACCCTAACCCTAACCCTAACCCTAACCCTAACCCTAACCCTAACCCTAACCCTAACCCTAACCCTAACCCTAACCCTAACCCTAACCCTAACCCTAACCCTAACCCTAACCCTAACCCTAACCCTAACCCTAACCCTAACCCTAACCCTAACCCTAACCCTAACCCTAACCCTAACCCTAACCCTAACCCTAACCCTAACCCTAACCCTAACCCTAACCCTAACCCTAACCCTAACCCTAACCCTAACCCTAACCCTAACCCTAACCCTAACCCTAACCCTAACCCTAACCCTAACCCTAACCCTAACCCTAACCCTAACCCTAACCCTAACCCTAACCCTAACCCTAACCCTAACCCTAACCCTAACCCTAACCCTAACCCTAACCCTAACCCTAACCCTAACCCTAACCCTAACCCTAACCCTAACCCTAACCCTAACCCTAACCCTAACCCTAACCCTAACCCTAACCCTAACCCTAACCCTAACCCTAACCCTAACCCTAACCCTAACCCTAACCCTAACCCTAACCCTAACCCTAACCCTAACCCTAACCCTAACCCTAACCCTAACCCTAACCCTAACCCTAACCCTAACCCTAACCCTAACCCTAACCCTAACCCTAACCCTAACCCTAACCCTAACCCTAACCCTAACCCTAACCCTAACCCTAACCCTAACCCTAACCCTAACCCTAACCCTAACCCTAACCCTAACCCTAACCCTAACCCTAACCCTAACCCTAACCCTAACCCTAACCCTAACCCTAACCCTAACCCTAACCCTAACCCTAACCCTAACCCTAACCCTAACCCTAACCCTAACCCTAACCCTAACCCTAACCCTAACCCTAACCCTAACCCTAACCCTAACCCTAACCCTAACCCTAACCCTAACCCTAACCCTAACCCTAACCCTAACCCTAACCCTAACCCTAACCCTAACCCTAACCCTAACCCTAACCCTAACCCTAACCCTAACCCTAACCCTAACCCTAACCCTAACCCTAACCCTAACCCTAACCCTAACCCTAACCCTAACCCTAACCCTAACCCTAACCCTAACCCTAACCCTAACCCTAACCCTAACCCTAACCCTAACCCTAACCCTAACCCTAACCCTAACCCTAACCCTAACCCTAACCCTAACCCTAACCCTAACCCTAACCCTAACCCTAACCCTAACCCTAACCCTAACCCTAACCCTAACCCTAACCCTAACCCTAACCCTAACCCTAACCCTAACCCTAACCCTAACCCTAACCCTAACCCTAACCCTAACCCTAACCCTAACCCTAACCCTAACCCTAACCCTAACCCTAACCCTAACCCTAACCCTAACCCTAACCCTAACCCTAACCCTAACCCTAACCCTAACCCTAACCCTAACCCTAACCCTAACCCTAACCCTAACCCTAACCCTAACCCTAACCCTAACCCTAACCCTAACCCTAACCCTAACCCTAACCCTAACCCTAACCCTAACCCTAACCCTAACCCTAACCCTAACCCTAACCCTAACCCTAACCCTAACCCTAACCCTAACCCTAACCCTAACCCTAACCCTAACCCTAACCCTAACCCTAACCCTAACCCTAACCCTAACCCTAACCCTAACCCTAACCCTAACCCTAACCCTAACCCTAACCCTAACCCTAACCCTAACCCTAACCCTAACCCTAACCCTAACCCTAACCCTAACCCTAACCCTAACCCTAACCCTAACCCTAACCCTAACCCTAACCCTAACCCTAACCCTAACCCTAACCCTAACCCTAACCCTAACCCTAACCCTAACCCTAACCCTAACCCTAACCCTAACCCTAACCCTAACCCTAACCCTAACCCTAACCCTAACCCTAACCCTAACCCTAACCCTAACCCTAACCCTAACCCTAACCCTAACCCTAACCCTAACCCTAACCCTAACCCTAACCCTAACCCTAACCCTAACCCTAACCCTAACCCTAACCCTAACCCTAACCCTAACCCTAACCCTAACCCTAACCCTAACCCTAACCCTAACCCTAACCCTAACCCTAACCCTAACCCTAACCCTAACCCTAACCCTAACCCTAACCCTAACCCTAACCCTAACCCTAACCCTAACCCTAACCCTAACCCTAACCCTAACCCTAACCCTAACCCTAACCCTAACCCTAACCCTAACCCTAACCCTAACCCTAACCCTAACCCTAACCCTAACCCTAACCCTAACCCTAACCCTAACCCTAACCCTAACCCTAACCCTAACCCTAACCCTAACCCTAACCCTAACCCTAACCCTAACCCTAACCCTAACCCTAACCCTAACCCTAACCCTAACCCTAACCCTAACCCTAACCCTAACCCTAACCCTAACCCTAACCCTAACCCTAACCCTAACCCTAACCCTAACCCTAACCCTAACCCTAACCCTAACCCTAACCCTAACCCTAACCCTAACCCTAACCCTAACCCTAACCCTAACCCTAACCCTAACCCTAACCCTAACCCTAACCCTAACCCTAACCCTAACCCTAACCCTAACCCTAACCCTAACCCTAACCCTAACCCTAACCCTAACCCTAACCCTAACCCTAACCCTAACCCTAACCCTAACCCTAACCCTAACCCTAACCCTAACCCTAACCCTAACCCTAACCCTAACCCTAACCCTAACCCTAACCCTAACCCTAACCCTAACCCTAACCCTAACCCTAACCCTAACCCTAACCCTAACCCTAACCTAACCCTAACCCTAACCCTAACCCTAACCCTAACCCTAACCCTAACCCTAACCCTAACCCTAACCCTAACCCTAACCCTAACCCTAACCCTAACCCTAACCCTAACCCTAACCCTAACCCTAACCCTAACCCTAACCCTAACCCTAACCCTAACCCTAACCCTAACCCTAACCCTAACCCTAACCCTAACCCTAACCCTAACCCTAACCCTAACCCTAACCCTAACCCTAACCCTAACCCTAACCCTAACCCTAACCCTAACCCTAACCCTAACCCTAACCCTAACCCTAACCCTAACCCTAACCCTAACCCTAACCCTAACCCTAACCCTAACCCTAACCCTAACCCTAACCCTAACCCTAACCCTAACCCTAACCCTAACCCTAACCCTAACCCTAACCCTAACCCTAACCCTAACCCTAACCCTAACCCTAACCCTAACCCTAACCCTAACCCTAACCCTAACCCTAACCCTAACCCTAACCCTAACCCTAACCCTAACCCTAACCCTAACCCTAACCCTAACCCTAACCCTAACCCTAACCCTAACCCTAACCCTAACCCTAACCCTAACCCTAACCCTAACCCTAACCCTAACCCTAACCCTAACCCTAACCCTAACCCTAACCCTAACCCTAACCCTAACCCTAACCCTAACCCTAACCCTAACCCTAACCCTAACCCTAACCCTAACCCTAACCCTAACCCTAACCCTAACCCTAACCCTAACCCTAACCCTAACCCTAACCCTAACCCTAACCCTAACCCTAACCCTAACCCTAACCCTAACCCTAACCCTAACCCTAACCCTAACCCTAACCCTAACCCTAACCCTAACCCTAACCCTAACCCTAACCCTAACCCTAACCCTAACCCTAACCCTAACCCTAACCCTAACCCTAACCCTAACCCTAACCCTAACCCTAACCCTAACCCTAACCCTAACCCTAACCCTAACCCTAACCCTAACCCTAACCCTAACCCTAACCCTAACCCTAACCCTAACCCTAACCCTAACCCTAACCCTAACCCTAACCCTAACCCGAACCCTAACCCTAACCCTAACCCTAACCCTAACCCTAACCCTAACCCTAACCCTAACCCTAACCCTAACCCGAACCCTAACCCTAACCCTAACCCTAACCCTAACCCTAACCCTAACCCTAACCCTAACCCTAACCCGAACCCTAACCCTAACCCTAACCCGAACCCTAACCCGAACCCTAACCCGAACCCTAACCCTAACCCTAACCCTAACCCGAACCCTAACCCGAACCCTAACCCTAACCCTAACCCTAACCCTAACCCTAACCCTAACCCTAACCCTAACCCTAACCCTAACCCGAACCCTAACCCGAACCCTAACCCGAACCCTAACCCTAACCCTAACCCTAACCCTAACCCTAACCCTAACCCTAACCCTAACCCTAACCAACCCTAACCCTAACCCTAACCCTAACCCTAACCCTAACCCTAACCCTAACCCTAACCCTAACCCTAACCCTAACCCTAACCCTAACCCTAACCCTAACCCTAACCCTAACCCTAACCCTAACCCTAACCCTAACCCTAACCCTAACCCTAACCCTAACCCTAACCCTAACCCTAACCCTAACCCTAACCCTAACCCTAACCCTAACCCTAACCCTAACCCTAACCCTAACCCTAACCCTAACCCTAACCCTAACCCTAACCCTAACCCTAACCCTAACCCTAACCCTAACCCCTAACCCTAACCCTAACCCTAACCCTAACCCTAACCCTAACCCTAACCCTAACCCTAACCCTAACCCTAACCCTAACCCTAACCCTAGCCCCGCCGCCCGCCCTAACCCTAACCCTAACCCTAACCCTAACCCTAACCCTAACCCTAACCCTAACCCTAACCCTAACCCTAACCCTAACCCTAACCCTAACCCTAACCCTAACCCTAACCCTAACCCTAACCCTAACCCTAACCCTAACCCTAACCCTAACCCTAATGGCGGATCTAACCCTAACCCTAACCCTAACCCTAACCCTAACCCTAACCTAACCCTAACCCTAACCCTAACCCTAACCCTAACCCTAACCCTAACCCTAACCCTATCCCTAACCCTAACCCACTCTAAATCCCTGACGACCTAGGTCTAAAAGCCCTAACCCATGGAAAGCCTTTACGCAGGCCCACATGCCGCTGGACCCTCCGTGTTCGCTCTTTCTCAGCAACCCTAAATGTATCCCTACCCAGAATCGGAGAGGAATTAAAAATAAGACCCCAGTGAACGCGCACAAAGCCCCTTTCGCCCATCAAAAATTGCCCCCCAAGGAAGGCTTTTGGTATAACTGAACTTACCAACTTTTCATTGGTCAAACAACTTTGCAAATTACAACAGCAAATACCCAGAAACTTCCATGCCTTAAAGGCTGGAGAACAAGAAACCAGCTGGAGAACAACAAACTGGAGACTGCATGGAGGCTCCTGAATCACCTTTCTTTGTTCCCTCTCAATTGTTATCTCAACCATGGGGCTTTCCAACCCCCGTGGCCACACTCCCAAATTTCCCCCTTCTTTATTGATATCAACCATTTTCTGGACATGAATTACCACTCCATATATAACAAGATGTCATGGGATGGGAATGAGTTGGGCATCAGGATGGAATGGGGATGGGGATGGAGATTGGAATGGGGATGGGGGTGGGAATGGGGACTGGGATTGCATCACTTTCAGCCCCTAATTGCACTCGGTGATGCCGGAGCCGTTACACACAGTGGGATCTCCGTGGGGGGGGGACGCTGCAAGGACCCCCCACACACACACAGATTCCAAGCACCGTGCCACCACCTCGCCACCCCTCCCAGTTCCATTAAAAAAATTAAAAAATAACACTAGGGTGGAAGAGGGAAGAGGGGGCACCCCCTCCGGTCCCCCTTTGTTTGTGGGGGGATGGGGATAGTCGCAGCGGGTGCCGCCCCTTCTCCCCCCCCCCCCCCCCCCCCATTATTTCTCCCCCCGCCCAGCCATCGGCCTCGCAGTATCGGTCAGCCTCGGCCCCCCCGCTGGGCGGCCGTGGGAGCGGGGGACCGGGCTGAGGCTGGGACCTTCCTGTTCCCGGTCCCCCTCCTCCCCTCTCCCCCCGTCCCCCCCCGCCGCCTCCTCGCCTCCCGCGACGGTGCCCCGAAACCGCTGGAAACCAACCGGGCCCCCCTCCTCCCCCCCCCGGCACCCGCTCTTTTCCCGAGTCCCGAAAGCCGACCCGGAGGTGAGTGATGGGAGTGGGAGGGGATTCGTTTAGCGGGTGGAGATTTTTGGGAGATGCCCCCCTTCGTTCTTCGGTGACACCCCCCCCCCTTCAGTGCAGGGGAAGGGAGAGCCCCGCTTTGCGGGGGGGGGGGGGCTGGGGAGGCGCTGGGAGGGGTGGCGGGTGATGGGGGATGTGATGTGGGTTTCCTTTGTGCCTCACGGCCAGTTCCACCCCCAAAAGAAAAAAAAAAAAAAAAAAAAAGACCGTGGTGGAAACTGAGGCACGGAGCGGGGCGGGGGGGACTGTCCTTGTGTCCCCCCCCCACGGGGGTGGAACCAGCGGGAGTCCCGGCCTCCATCCGCGGGCATCTGGGGGGGGGGCGGGCCCGGTTTGTGGCTTGGGATTTGTTCGGGGGGGGGCACTGATGCCCCGTGCCTCCATTTCCCCCTCGCTGCGTGCCAGCGCGGCTGCTTCGACCCCTCGCCCCCTCCCTCCCCCCCCGCTGCACCCGCGCCCCCCGAGTGCTGGGGGGGTGCTGGATGAGGACCCCCTGGGTGCTCAGGGAGTGCACTGGGAGCCTATGGGGATGGACTGTGAAGTGCTGGGGTGTACTGGAAAGCTGTGTAGGGGGTACTGGGAAGCAGGGGGGGTGCACTGGGAACCTCTGGGGATGAACTGTGAGATGTTGGGGTGCACTGGGAAGCTCGGGGGGGTGTACTGGGTAAGCTGGGGAGGATGAACTGGGTGGTGTTGGGATGCATTGGGAAGCTGGGGGGACTACACTGGGAACCCTGGGGGCTCTACTGGTCAGTTTCGGAGGGTGCACTGGGAACCTTCTGGGTGCTTTGGAGCGCACTGGGCACATACAGGGGGGCACAGGGAACCTCTGGGAGTGCATTGGGCAAACTGGGGGCACTGGGTGGTTTTCGGGTGCATGGAGCAGTATTGGTGCACATTGATTATTTTCGAGGCACACTGGGAACCTCGGGGTGCACTGTGTGGCATTGGGGTGCACTGGAATGGACTGGCCATTTTTGGGATGTACTGGGAACACATGGGGTGCACTGGGGGGGCCTTGAGGTGCACCGGATGCTTTAGGAGGGTGCTTGGGTCAGTTTTAGGGTGCACTCTGCAGCCCGGAGGACATGCTGGGAACGCTTGGGATGCACTGGGCAAACTGGGGGATGCATTGGGAGCCTTTGTGGGTGCACTGGGGAAACTGGGAACCTTTGTGCGTGCAATGGGCAAACTGGAAGCTACACTGGGCAAACTGAAGGCCTCCCTGGGAACCTTTGTGGGTGCACCAGGCAATCTGAGAACTGCACTGGGGACCTTTGTGGGTACACTGGGTCAACTGGGGACCACACCAGGAACCTCTGGGGGCTGCACTGCGAACCTTAGGGGCTTTACTGGGGAAACTGGGAACCTTTAGGGTTGCACTGGGCAAACTGGGGGCTGCACCGTGCAACCCGGCCCTCCCCCCCCCCGCCCCGGGGGCTGCTCCGTTCCCCCCGGCCGCGCCCCCCCGGGCTCCCGTTACCGGCCGCGGGCCCCCTCGGGGCTGCTTCTCCCCTCCCCTCCCCTCCCCGCCGCCCCCTCCCCGTCCCCGAGGGGGGGGGTCGGGGCCTCCCCCGCCCCCCGCTCCCCCGGCGCCGGCGCGGAGCCGCCGCCACCTCCTCGGGCCGGGCCGAGCGGAAGCGGCGGCGGCGGCGGGGGCCCGGTAAGCCCGGGGAGGGGGGGGGCGGGGGGGGCGGGGGGAGGGAGCCGGGGGTAAGGGGGGGAGGCGCGGGGGGAGCGCCGTGCCCGAGCCCCCCCCGCCCCGGTTGGTTCCCCCTCCCCCCGTACCAAGATGGCCCCGGCCGCCGCCCGCAGCGCCGCCCCCCCACCGCCACTCCCCCCCCCGGCCGCATCCTGCGGGGGCTGGGGACGGGGTTGGGGACCGGTCCGTGCCCCCCCCCCCCGGTCCGTGACATCCCCCCCCCCCCCCCCCCCCCCCCCCACGGAATCCGTTGACCCCCCCCCCCGGCATCCGGTTCCTCCTCCCAGGATCCGCCCCCCCCCCACACACAAAATCTGCACCCCCAATCCTTCCCTCCCCCCGAAATCTCCCCCCTCAACCCTTCCACAATCTCCCCCCTCCATCTGCCCCCCCCCAATCTCCCCCTCTTATTCCCCCCCAAATCTCCCCCCCCGATCCCCCATCTGCCCACCCCAATCATTTCCCCCCAAAACTGCCCCTCCCCACCTGTGCCTCCCCCCTCCCCCACTCTCGAGTCTGTGCTGCCCCCCCCAAGTGTCATCACCCGTGTCCCCCCCCCCAGATCTCCGCCGCTGTCTCCTGGGCCAAGCGCGGAGCCACTGACGTCCCCGGAGACGAGGTGAGGAGGGGGCTGGGGGCACGGTGGGGGGGAGGGACACAAAGGGGTGGGGGGGGAATGGGAGGATGCAGGGGACATGATGGGACCGGGGGGGGGGCACAAGGGACACGAGGGGGCACAAGGGGATTTGCCACATGGAAGGGTTTGGGGTGGCACACAGGGGATTTTTGGATGGCACGAGGGGATTTGGGGTGATACAAGGGGATTTGGAGTGCCACGAACAGGTTTTTGGGTGGCACAAGGGGATTTTTGGGTGGCTTGAAGGGATTTTGGGTGGCTCGAGGGGATTTGGGGCAGCACAAAGGGACTTACATCGGCACAAAGGGATTTGGGGTGGCACAAGAGGATTTGGGGTGACTGAAGAGGATCTGGGGTGCCACAAGGGAATTTGGGGTGGCACAAAGGGTCCTGGGGGGGGCCACGAAGGGCCCCTAGCCCCCCAGCAGCAGCTGTAACCCCCCAAGGGCTGGGCACCTGCATGCAGCCACTGGTGCTTGCAGGCAGCACGGGGTGGGGGGCATAAGGGAGGGTTTTGGAGTGGGGGGTCCCATGCTCAGCCGAGGGCCTGGCGACCCCCAGACCTCCCCTGGCCACCCCCATGGAGCAGGACGAGCCCTGTGTGGTGGAGCTCCACGACTCGGACGAGGCGGGCATGGTGCGAAGGGTCTACATCGGTGAGGAGGGGAGCGCAGAGCCCCGGGGGGGTGGAAAAGAGCCCCGGGAGGGGGGTGGAAAGGTGCCCTGGGGGGGGGGGGAGGTTCCCAGCCCCCTCCCCAGCCTCTTTGTGGCCTACAGCTGATGATGGCATCGTGAGCGACTGCGAGGACGAGGTGCTGCCACACGAGATCATCCAGACCGTCATCCCCCACAGCCCCCTGGCCTCCAAGGGCAAGAGGCGGGGGGCGGCGGGGGGTCGGGGGGCGGGCGCCGGCTCAGCGGCGGGGGGCTACGGCGAGGAGGAGCAGGAGGGCGGCAGGGGGCGGCTGCGGGGGGGCCGGCAGCGCCCTTTTATCTGCAATGAGTGCGGGAAGAGCTTCAGCCACTGGTCCAAGCTGCTGCGGCACCAGCGGACTCACACCGGGGAGCGGCCGAGCACGTGCGGGGAGTGCGGGAAGAGCTTCAGCCAGAACTCGCACCTGGTGCAGCACCGCCGCACGCACACCGGGGAGAAGCCGTACCGCTGCGGGGACTGCGGGAAGAGCTTCAGCTGGAGCTCCAACCTGATCCAGCACCAGCGCATCCACACCGGGGAGAAGCCCTACACCTGCGGGCAGTGCGGGAAGAGCTTCACGCAGAGCAAGAACCTCATCAAGCACCAGCGCACCCACTCGGGTGCCCGGCCCCACCGCTGCGGGCAGTGCGGCCGCGGCTTTGCCCAGAGCACCAACCTGCTGAAGCACCAGCGGGTGCACGCCGCCCGCAGCCAGCCCCCAGCCTGCCCCGAATGCGGGCAGAGCTGCCGCGATGGCGCTGAGCTGGAGCGGCACCGGGCGCAGGCGCACGGCCACGAGCCCTACATCTGCGTGGAGTGCGGGGAGAGCTTCGCCAAGAGCGCCACGCTCAACCGCCACAAGCGCGTGCACAAGCCGCTCTTCGTGCGCTGAGCCAGTGCGCGGGCGGGCGGACAGACGGACAGACGGCGCTGCCTATGCTGCGGGGCTTGGGCCCACGATGCCCTCGGCGAAGGGCTGGGGCCCGCAGTTGTACATAGCATGGGGCCAGGGGGAGGCAAGTGCAGAAGCCACGAGTGGGGCGAGGGGCCAGGGTCCGGCTGTAGAATAAAGTACTTCTGTTGGGGGGAAGGCGGCTGAGTTTTGTTGGGCTGGGGGGGCTCTGCTGCGTCCTCAGCCCTGTGTAGGAGAGGCAGAGGGGCTGGGGCAGTTCCTCGGTTGCTTTTGGGGGTGCTCCCCCCAGCCCCATGGTTCAAGAAGTACCAGGCAGCACTGGGGGTGTCCCCACATCTCAATTTATTCCACACGCTGGCAGCGAGGGGCTGCCTACAAAAAGGGGAAGGGTCAGGACAGTGGTGAGGCAAGGAGCACGGGGAGGGGACACTCTGCAGTCCGCACCCCTGGCCCAGCAGCGATGCAGAGGAAGGCAGCCCCCCGAGGCTGAAGGCTACGCCTTGGTGGTGGCACCCTGTGCTGCCCCCAGGGCTGTGAGCTGCTGGATCTTCTGGTTCATCATCTCCACCACAGCTGGGGGAAGAGAAGGCAGCGGGGCGGTGAGGGGGCTGTCAGGGGGACCCCAGATGGTGAGCTGTGGCGGTGCTGGCCCTTACCCTGCTTCATGGCATGCTTCTCCTGCAGCGCCGGCTGGATCTTCTCCATCTGCTTGGTCAGGAAGTCGATCTTCCGCTTGAAAAAGTCTCGGGCATCATCTGCTGTCTGAGCGGATAAAGGGCAACAGCGGCCTCGAGGCGCTGAGATCCTGCACGCCGCAGCCAGAGGCAGCCCCGTTCATCACCTGCCACCTTTTGGTGGCTACTCCGGGGCCAAGCCCACGCTCCATGCCCACCAGCGCAGCCCCCGGGGGCGTGCAAAGGTGCTGAGCACCCTGCTGGGAGCCCCGTTCCCCTCCCAGGGCTCAGAATTCAGCCTGCTTGCACCACGGGGAAGCAGTGGACCCAATGGCCCCAACCCGATGGCAATTGGTGAAAACAGGCACGGGAGCAGTTCCCCAATTGCCAAATCGCCCCATGGTTCTCCCAGCACCCGCCCCTCACCTTCTCCACATAGTAGCCGGTTCCAACGTCGATCAGGACGCGCTCGACATCCGAGAGCTTCCCAGGGACGTACATCTGGTGGGGGCGGTCAGGGAAAGCGGGGGACCAGGACAATTACACACCTCCCAGAGCAAAGCCGTGAGCCGGGGCACCGGCAGCACTGCACCATGCTGCCAGCGCAGGTTTATGCTGGATCAACGGCATCGAAGGATGGAACCGACAGCTCTAAAGGCCCCCGGGGTGTTAACGGTGTGGGGTCAGCAAAGGATACAGAGCTGGTGAGTGGCACCAGCAGGTCCTTCCCTGTGGGAGAGCAAGCAGAGACGTGTGAGCACCAGGGCAAGGGGAGCCCCCAAGGACAGAGGTCGATGCCTCTGTGCCCCAAGTGATTTTCAGCGAGACACAGAGCCAGCGAGGCCAGGAGGGAGGAAATCGGCCCCTCGGGGTCCCACTCACCTTCGTTGCTTTTGTTGAGGACGTTGAGGCAGTCCTTGGCTTCCACATACTTGGTCTGCACCACCTTGAGCTGGGCAATGGAGGACGAGAGGAACTCCACCTCCTGGGGAGAGAGCGCGCGGCCCGGCCGCGGGAGGGACGGCTGGAGGGGACCCCATGGGCGGAGGGGGCCCTCGTGGAG
The DNA here is from genome assembly GCF_964035555.1 of Netta rufina. Lineage (NCBI taxonomy): Eukaryota > Metazoa > Chordata > Aves > Anseriformes > Anatidae > Netta > Netta rufina. The sequence continues at coordinate 21,154 of NW_028168833.1, read as the reverse complement.
CTGTGTCCGCAGGGATCCTTCTGGAGCTGGTTTTTGGGAACGGCCCTAAGCCAGCCACGGGACAGCAGGGGGCGAGCCCTGGTGCACAAGAGGATGGGCGCAGGGGGAGCAGGAGGGGAACGGCCTCGTCCCCACACAAGGCCCCCACGCAGCCTGACCCCACATCCCGCCCCCTCTCACCCCTTGTGCCCCCCGGATTCCCCCAGGCCCCCACAGCCCCCCCCGGCCCCCTTTGTGCCCCCCGAAGCCGCCCCCCCCCGGCCCCACCTGGTCGAGCTGCCCCTTGAGCACCTCCAGCTGCGGCAGGCTCAGCTCCGCCACGTTCACGGCCTGCGCCATCTTGGGCTTGGCCGTGCTCCCCCCCCCTCCCGCCCCGCAGCGCCCCCCGGCGGCCGGAGGACCCCCGGGACCCCAAATTTCGGGGACCCGCAAAGGCAGCAGGAGCCGGGGGGGGGAGCGGGGGGGGGCTGTGCCCGCTCCCAGAAAGAGGGGAAGTCCAGGGGGCAGCACCCCATCGCCCCCCCCCCCCCAAAAGGCAAAAAGCTGCAGCCCCCCAGGAGGGGAGGCTCCTCTGAGCCATGGGGGGGACACCAAGCAGCCCCCCCCCCCCGCAGGTGTTTCAGGGAAGCCTGGGGTCCCCCCCACAAACTGAGCCACCCCGGGGGGCAGGGGACCCCCCAGGAAAGGAAGGGTCGGGTTGTGGGATGGGGGACAAAGGGGAGCAGCACTGGAGGAGGGCCAGGGGACGCCCCCCGCTGGAAGGAAGCCGGGGGGGCTGGGGTCGGCCTCCTCCTAAGGCCCCGAGGGAAGGGCGAAGGCTCAGGGTGGAAGCGAGATTTCTGCTCAGGAGGGGGCACAGGCCCTGGGGCAGGGTGCCCGGGGAGGGGGCAGCATCACCGTCCCTGGGGGGGGCAGGGATGGGATTGTGGATGGAGTGGCTTGGGTTAGGTTAGGCTCCAGGAACCCCTTGGTCCTTTCCCAGCTCGTGGTACAAGCACACACCAGCCATTGTGAAGGGGAAGGCACTTTATTTATTATTTATCAAACCAGGGGGAATTATTTAAAATCCAACTAGTTAAAAGAACAGGAAGCAGGGGGGACGGCAGCTCTCACTGCAGGCACACGGGCAGGCCATAGGCGACGGGGGCAGCCCCGATGAGGTATTTGAGGCGGGGGGCTTGGCGGGCCTGGGCCATGTAGTGCAGGAGGGGGGCACCGGAGCCCGCCTGCAGCCAGCCCTGCAGCAGCGCCTCGGTGTAGCGGTCGAGGTCACGATCAGTCACGTCCCACAGGTTGCCCAGGATGAGGGGGCTGGGAAAAAAAAAAAAAAAAAAAAGGATGTTAGGGCCAGCAGGGCTGGGCGCCACGCACCCCCCCCCCCGGCTGCGTCTCATGCACAAGGTGAGAGGAGGACAAGGAGAACACACACTGCTTACCAGCACAGGGAAAAGGCAGGGGAGGGGGGCAATAAAAAGCAGGGAGGTGGGGATGGGGTAAAAAGAAGGCAAGAAGGGGATGGGGCGAAGACCCCGTCTGCTCCCCAGAAGCCACCCCCCTCTCTCCCCGCCTCACCAGCCAGCCAGGAGGTACTTGAGGATGATGCCGGAGCCCTCGAGGCCGCCGCGCACGGCCAGCGCAGCACTGCTGCAGCCGAAGAGCAGGGCCACGGCGTTGCAGTCCAGCTGGGCGATGTCTGTCCCGTCCAGCAGGCGGGCGCCCGCCCCATGCCCCACGTAGCTGCCAGGAACAGGAGCAGGGTGAGCAGGGTGAGCAGGGTGAGCGCGATAGCGCAGCCCCGCACGGCCACGGGCACTCACATGTAGAGGTCGTGCTCCAGCAGCGCTGCCTGCATCTGCTCCTGGCTGGGGATGGCTCCTGTGACCCCGCTCCAGCCCTGCTGGCTGCGGGAAAGGAGGAGAGAAGTCATAGAAGGGGGGGAGGGAGCACGGACCCCCCTCCTCCCCGCTCTGTGCGCCCCCGCTCCTCCTCACCTCTCGAACCAGCTGCGGAAGCGCTCCTCGGTGCTCGGGAGGTTGTTCTGGGGGTTGAGGATGTAGAAGGTCCTGGTGGGGTTGACGCCGCGGTGCAGCACAGAGCCTGCCTGCTGAGGGGGGAGGAGGAAGGGAAAAAAGAAATAAGAAATCACGAGTCAGCCCCAGCCCAGCACCAGCCTCGGGGGGTCCCAAGCCCCGCGGCAGAGCCAGGGTGCCCCCCTTCCACTCACCCTCGGTGCCAGGTTGTAACTCAGGAGGAAGCGCAGGGACGGGAGGCGGGTGACAGGCACGGCGCGCAGGCACGCCATGCTCTCCCAGGGCAGCTTCTGGAGGTGCTGTGCAGGGAAGAGGAGGAGGAAGAAAGGAAGGGGAGGAAGGCGTGAGCGATAGAGCGCCTGTCCGAGCTGAGGGAGAAGCAGCAGGGGCAGGCTCTCACTTTATCCAGCACGAGGACGAGGGAGCCGCCAGGTGCCCGGACGCGGCTCCTCTGCTTCTCCAGGGCCTTTTGCAGGAGGAGCTCCGCTTTGTTGCGGGACTGCGAAGGGCACATCCCTGCGGCCAGGGCTCGCACGTCGGCCGGGGTGAGGAGTGGAGCAGCGCTGAGCAGGACCTGCAGCAAGGGGTAGGCGTGAGCCAAGGCAGAGCTCCCCCTGTGCCCTGCCCCAGCCCGGGGAGCTCAGCACCTTGAGCAGCGCCGGGTCCGAGCCCCGCCAGCTGCAGCGACGGAGCTGGGCGAAGAGGCGGGCGGCTTCCTTGGCCAGCGCGGGCTCCTGGCTGGTGGGGAGCAGCATTCCCTTCCAGCAGCCCAGCACCTCCGTCTCCAGGGTGTCGATGAGGCTCTGCGAGAGAGGACAGAGTCACGGGGGGGTCCGAGCATTCCCCCCAGGCGTGGGGAGCACGGGGTGCCTCTCGCCTACCTTCATCCTGCGGTCCAGCTTGGAGCGCCACAGCCACCAGTCACGGTTGTCGGTGCAGTTGATGGTTTCTTTCTGCTCCTTCTGGATGGTGTCGAAGTCACTCAGCACTGAGCTCAGCGGGGCCTGGGGGAGGAAGGGAGCCATGAGCCCAGCCCCAGGCTCATCCCGGCTGCTCCACTCTTCTAGCCCTTCCCTCACCTTGGTGAGCGCGGTCGGGATGTGGATGGTGATGGGAGTGCTGCCCCTCTCCAGCCGTGTCAGCAGCAGTATGTCGTCCTTGGAGAAGGGCTGGATGCTCGCGAGGGTCAGCATACAGACGGTCACTCCTGAAAAAGTCACCCCCCGACCTTCAGGAGAGGCCAAGGCATCAGGCAGCACCCTCCGGGGCTCCACTTGGATCAGCCCTCACCTGCAGGGATCTGCTGCAGCTGCTCTCTGAATCTGTTGAGCTCCTGGGGCCCCAGACCTGTGGGGCTGAAGCTGAACAGGTTCTGGAGCTCAGTGAGGTGATGGATGCGCGAGGGAGCATCCTGCAGGGAGAGCCCTTGGAGCTGCTCAGCCACAGCTGCTGCCGACTTCTTCTTCAGTTTGCTGCAGAGGGAGAGGTGGTCGGGGGTGGGGGGGGGAACGTTGCTCCAAACCAAGCCCTCCAGGGCTCTAGGTTTGGCTGAGCCCCTTCCCCTTCTCAGCAAAGCTCCAGCGACAGAGGCAGGGAGGCACAAAACCTACTGAAGCTTCTTGTGGATGATGCTGAGCAGCTGATGGCGCGTGGTGATGGAGACCGACTCGGACAGCAGATAGGCGGTGGAGACGGGGTCCTGGTCGCCCGTGGCCAGAGCCAGGAGCTGGCAGATCTGGCTGTAGAGCCCGGCAGGCGGGCAGTGGCTGATGCAGTTGAAGGCAGCTTTCAGGAACCCGCAGGCAGTGTCCAGCAAGGAATCATCTGGAAGGGGCAAAGCAACACCACCAGGATCAGGCAGCGAGCCCGTGGCCACCTTGGCTCTCCCTCTGCTGCTCTCCCCTCCACTTGGAGGGTTTTTGCCCTTTTAAGACACGCTTCGGCGGAGGTGGCCCCAGCGTTGCCATTTGCCTCTTCCCACCCCGCGGTTCCCCACTCCCGCTCACCTTCCATAGCCTGCAGGGCATTGAGGCACAGGGGGTTCCCGCTGCCCGGCCTCCCCCCCGCCAGGACTTGCTTGGTGGCCTCGCGCTGCAGCACCTCGTGCTTGCCGTCCGCAATCTCCTGCCTGCGCCGGGGGGGCTGGATGCTGCCTGTGGGGAGAGACGGAGCCGTTTGGTCCCCGGGGCTGGGGACAGCAGTGACGTGACAGCTTAGGGCACTTGAAGGCTCCCAGCAAGTCCTTGTTCCACAGCTCACCTGCGGCTCCCTCTTCTTCCTCGCAGGCTTGCGAGAGCTCGAAGCTGTTGTCAAGCTCAATGTTTTCCTTATCCTCCTTGATGGTTCTCAGAAGCTCCTGCTCCTCCTTGGCTCTCCTGGCTGGAGCCCTGCGGGTCGCCTGCTGCCTCTTCTCCTCTGTGCCCGCAGCCGTGTGCCCCCTTCGGGGCTGGGCGCTGCTGCCCTCCAAGGAGCTCAGCTGGCAGCCCTCCGTCCCCAAGAACTCAGGGAGCAGAAGTCTCCGGCAGTGGGATGCTGACTGCAGCGACCTGTGGCTGGGAGCCTGGCTTCTGCCGCTCGCCGGAGTCGTCCCCGGCTTGGGATCCTCAGCGTTGCTGTCATCACTGAACGTCACCTGCTGTGGCAGGATGGGGATGTGGCAAGGCTGCAGCCGCCTCTTGAGGCCACCTCGCCTCCCTCCCTGCTTACCCGCATGAAACGCCTCAACCTCTGGATTTTGGGCGCCATCAGGAGCTGGGTCTCGCTGAGCGGCGGCGAGGCGTCTTTGAACGCAGTGAAGGGAGCCTTGGAGGGCAGGGCAGCCACAGCCCCATGGCCCCGTGCCTTGGTGGGGGTACAGACCTGGTGCAGGCTGCTGGGCACGGCCTCCGGCTGGAGCATAACGGGGGACACCTCAGCGTCAGAGTTGCCCAAAGCACAGGTGTTGGTGGCCCCCGCCGCAGCCAGGGGCTTCGCTCTCTGGTTCTTCGCTCTGGGTCTGGGCACGGGGGATGCTGCGCCCCCCTGGGCACGGGCCCTGGTGGGGGGACAGGCTCTGGGGCGCAGGGTGCGAGGCGCCACCGCCGGCTCAGCCTTGGAGTCGCTGAGCACAGGAGCTTGGGTGGCATCCACCCCAGCTGGGAGCTTGGCTCTCAGGGTCTTCGTCGCTTTGGGTTTGGGCAGTGAGGACGCTGCCGGGGCCACCTGGCTGCTGCCCCTCCGGGGCTGAGCCTTCTTCTTGGTGGGACTTGGGGGGAGCGGCTCCCAAGCACAAGCAGCGGGTAAGACGGAGGCCACGGAGCCACTGCGCTTGGTGGCTAGGTGGCAAATGGTGACCATGGCTTTGACAAGCAGGAGGCTGGCCCTCGAGACCTCGAGGCTGGGCAGGTGAGGTCTGCAGGAGGCCACGAAGGACAAACCGGCCTCCAGCTGCTCCAGCAGCTCCCTCTCGGGCTGGGGGCTGGCCAGGCTGTGAAGGGCCAGCGTGGCGTAGCCGGTGGCCACCAGGTCATCCAGCAGCTCCAGCGCCGGTGCGTCTCTGCCGCTGCCCAGCTTGTCCTGCAGCAAGGTGGAGAAGCGAGCGGCCACAGGGCCGCAATGCCGCAGGGTGGCCTGGAGCAGGCCCAGCCCCTCGGCCGTACTGCCCGCTGCCAGCTCGCCCTGGGCACAGGCAAGCAGCCAGCGGAGGCAGAGGGCCGAGAGGGCCAGGTCAGAGCAGAGGCAGCAGGGGCAGGCAGCGGGGTGGGCAAGGAAGTCCAGCCTCCTCCTCAGCTTGGTTTTCAGCTGCGGGGAAGAGCAGAGCGCAGCCGCCTTCTCCTGCCTGCTCACCCCAGCCACGAATTCCAGCGCAGGGCCCTTCAGGAATGCCTCGTCCTCCCCGGAGGACTCAGAGCTGGAGTCCTGCCGCCTCCTGCCCTCCAGTCTGCCCTTCCTGGGCAGGATCTTCTTGGGGCCTCGCTGCTTCTTGGCGGTGTCAAACTCTGCAGGCAGAGCAGTTGGAGAAGGAGTGCGGGCTGCTGGTGCCGCCCACAGCTTCTGCTGCCCAGGAGGGTCCCGGCTGCGGCTCCACCAGCACGGCCGGGGGCTCACCCTGCTCCCAGCCCCACTCCCAGCCTGGAGCCAGGACTCACCAGTGCCAGACTCCAGCAGGAACAGCGCCTGCTGCAGGTCCACGTGGCTCAGCTCCAGGTCGTCCTGCTGCAGCTCCAGCTGCAGCTTCAGCACCAGGAAGCAAATGCACCTGGGAAGGGGTGAGGACAGCCCTCAGAGCCCCCCCGCTGCCACAGCTCCAGCACCGTGCACCAGGGAATGAGCTCGTGGGTGAGCTGGCAAGGACACCGCCACCAGGGAGCCCCCCGGGGCCAGGACCAGTGCCACAGCCGCCCCCACCCCCAGCCATCCCACGGTCACTCACCACCGGCTCGCCTGCAGCCTCGTGGCCAGCCTGATACCCTCCAGGCAGAAGGCTTTGGCCCTGCACACCACCTCGGCGCGGCCGAGCAGGGCCACCAGGCACTCCGTGCAGCTCAGCAACTCAGCCAGCGTCTGCCACTTCTGCAGCACGTTGTTCCCTGCGCCGCAGGACATGGGGCTGGTGACCGGCGCTGCTCCCTGCTGGGGGGGGATGCACCCATGTCACCGGTGCCTCACCACAATCCATGAACTGTGCCTCTGCAGCCGGCTTCTGGGCGCCCAGCATGTCGCTGCCCGCCAGGAGGAGGAAGATGCTGCGGAAGAGCTTGTAGGCTTCGGCCAGAGCCGCCTCGGGGGTCTTTGGCCCTGCACCAGGACGGCCGTGGGTGACGGGGCTGCCCCCCCAGCACCCACCCCCAGCCCCCAACCAAATGGGGCTGTTTCAGGGGACAGCCACGTTTATGCAGGGCTCCAGCGGCTCACCCTGCGCGGAGATGCGCTGCCTGAGCTCTGGCGAGAGCCGGCTGGGTGGCAGGCTGAGGTAGAGAGCGGTGAGTTGCAAGACTTGTGCTCGGAGCATGTGCCACACCTTGGCCACCTTCCGCAGAGCCGGGTTCTGTAACACCTCCAGCAGGAGGGCAAGGCCCTCCTCGATCTGCAGGAGGCAGCAGAGAGGGGAAAAGAGGCACCTGTCACCGCGTGGAGCGTCTTCGGGGCTCCAGTGGGCACAGGCCACCAGCAAAATCGCAGACAGAGCTGCTGAGGTCTCCTCTTGCCCCCTAACACCACACACGAGGCAGAAAAGGGTTTCTGGGGAGACTCACCCGGTTGCTGGCACAGCACATCTGGCTGCGGAGCATCAGGCAGGTTTGCTGCAGCAGCAGGTAGGAATCGCTGCTGCTGTTGGCTTCCTGCAAGCAGGACTCTGTCTCTGCCAGGAAGAGCTGGAAGCCAAACAAGCCGACATGAGGGCTGGGGCTGTGGGGAGCAGCCAAGCTGCCCTCCCTCCCCGCTGCCCCCCCGCGGGCCTTGCCTCGGCGTAGCTGTGGCACTCGAGCTGGAGGAGCAGTTTGGTGACCTGGCAGAGGGCACCGGCCATGCCCAGGCTGTCCCCAAGCGCGCCGCACAGGGCTCGGACCAGCAGGTAGCTCTCTATGGCTTGCAAAGGCTGGGGGGGGGGGGAGAAAAACCCACGGGTGCGTCGAGGGACAATGCTGGGGGGAGGCCGCTGCCCCCCTGGGCAGCCCCAGCAGCGCTACCTTGGCCATCAGCCTGTAGAGAGATGCCATGATGTGCAGGGAGGCCACGGTCTGCTTGGGGCTGCGCACGGCTGGGACGCCCTCGGAGACCAGGAGCTCCTTCCACAGGGCCAAGGCTTCGTCCAGGTGCTCGGAGCAGGCTGATGGCACGCCACAGGGCTCAGCAGCGGCAGCAGGACACGGGCAGGCATCTCCCGGCCGGCCCTTCCCTCCCCACACCTCCCCTGTGTGGTGTGTAGCTGCCGACCAGGTCGACCCACAGAGGGGAACCCCGCTCCCACCCCAAAACTGGGTGCTCCGGAGGAGCCTTTTCTGCTGCGCCAACAGCCCGAACCCGCCGCACTCACCCGACTCTGTCGCCAGGTTGAAGGAGATGCCTTCGTACAGGAACGTCTCCTGTGGCCCCGCCTCGTAGTCGAGGTCATTTGGCTTGAAGTCGTCCAGGTTCTTCTGCCCCTGAGCCTTGGCTCTCTGCTCCCTCGCTGTGCCCTGCGGCAGGGTAAAGGCGGCAGTAACGCTTGGGGGGCACTGCGGGACCCCCCAGGACACCCCCCAGCAGCTGCGGGGTCATGTCTCCCCACGCACCTCCTCCAGCCTGGACTCCAGCGTGCAGATGTAGAGCCAGAGCAGAGCCTGTGCCCGGTCATCAAGGAGCTGCTTCTGGTTCTGGGCGCTCCTGGGCACCGCCTCCAACAGCCGCAAGGCTTCGTGCACAGAGTCCAGTGCAGAGCTGTCAGAGAGAGGGGTTAAAACACAGCCCTCCACCCCAAAACGCACCTGAAGAGGAGGAGCGGGCATCACCAGCACCCAAACCAGCCAGGGCGATGGGACTCCAGACCCTTAAACCTTGCCGAGGGCCCTCAAGAGCCCCCCCCGGGGGGCCTGCAGGGAAGGAGGAGGGGCTCGCAGGCGTGGCAGCGCGCTCACCAGTCCGTCTGCCAGGTGGATTTGTGGTAGCACAGGACCCGCGCTAGCTCCGTCAAGACGAAGGCACGCTCGTGCAGGCGGCCGCTCTCCTCCGAGCAGATCTCCAGCAGGTCGCAGAGGACGTTGTAGCGCTCCTGCCCCGTGTTGGCAGGGATGGTCTTGTACGCCTTCAGCTCCTCCAAGAGCACGGCCACCAAGGTCTCTGCATCCAGGCAGCGCCCCTCCAAGGCTTCCTTCAGGGTCCTGGGTGAGCGGGGGGGGCTCTGAGTGAAGCCCGGCTCGGCAATAGGGCTTTGTGAGAGCCCCCCGAGGCGCCCCCTCGCATGGGGCAGCGCCAGGCTTCCCTCACCTCAGCCGCAGCTCCTCAGCTCCATGCTTCACGGCGTCGGTTTTCACTCGGGCCCAGAGGGAGACGGGCTCGGCCAGCAGCTTCCCGAGGCGGCCCCGCAGCGCCACCAGCCACTGCACGGTGGAGGCCAGGGCACTCTCCAGACGGCCCAGCTTTCGGTAGCTCTCCACCTGCAGCCTGAAGCACCTGTGCAGCTGCGGGAAGAGCGCGGAGGAGCGGCTTCAGCGCCCAGGCTGCCTGCCGAGCCCACCCCGGGGGGAAGCCAGCCAGTCCCCAGCCGCTCCTTCACTCCCCCGGCACCGGGCCACAGCTCAAAGCCTTCGGCCCCCTTTGGGCCAAGAACAGCAGGACTCCACTCACCTTTTCGTGGGGGATCTCGGGGTATTTGTAAGAGTCTGTCGTCTCCAGCATCCGGCAGAAGAGCTCGGAGATGGAGCTGGCCTCCTCGTGAAGGTTCTGGTTGTAGAAGATGTATGCCAGCTTAAACGTGCACGATGCTGTCGCAGGGAGGAGAGATACATTAAAGATGTGCTGCAAATTCCAAGCCCCCCCCATCCTCCTCACCCCAGCCAGGCGCCGCAGGTGGCCGAGGAACCCTCTCCCCCCATCGATGCCCCTCAAAACGCCTCTGGGGGGCCGACAATGAGCTGCACGAGGGAACACTGACCAGTGGCATCGAGGTGCTTGGCTTGCTCGGTGTCAGGGAGCCCCTCCAGCGCCTCCAGCATCCGCGCCACAGTGCCCCGGCAGCCCGATGTCAGCCGCTCCAGCTCCGACCACCCGGCCACCTGCAGGGGACACACTGGCTGTCAGGGACTGCGGAAATGCCCCTGGGGACCCCCCAGGGACCATCCCTGCTGCTACCGGTACCTGGGAGCACTTGAAGGTGTCGCACGCCATGCTAGTGAAGAGCTGGAGGCTGTGGAAGAACAGCTGCTTCAGCGCTAGCCTCTGCCGTGTGCCGTCGGGGGGAACCTGCAGAGGGCAGGAGGTGACCACCCAGCCCCTGGCAATGTTACAGCCCCCCCCCACCGCTCCAATTAATGGGGGGGCCCTCATTAGGCGCTAGCCCTGCTCCCAAAGCCTCACCCTCTGCAGCAGCAGGCCGAGGACCTGGCAGTGCCCCTCCACAAAGGCGCAGAGGCTGAGCACGTCCTCGCGGCTCAAGGGCTGCCGCGGGCTCCTCTCGTTGTGCTCGCCCAGGGCCACCACCACCAGCTGGCAGCCCTCGGCCAGCAGCCGCAGGAGACGCTCCGAGGCCTCGGCCGCACCGCCCAGCACCGCCGCTGCCTGCGAGAGATGGGGCCCCGCCGGCCTCGAGCCCTCGGCCAGCACCCGGTTCAGCCTCACTGCGGCCTCCAGGAGGTTCAGGGGCTCGTCCAGCGGCACCCTAGAGCCGCGCAAGAAGCAGTGGGCGTCCTCTGCCGCCGCCTCCGCCTCGCTGTAGCAGCCAGCCCTGCAGAGCTGCCGGCACTGCTCCAGCGCCAGCTCGAAGCAGCAGAAGGCCTGCGGCAGGCCGGGGGATCGCGGCGCTTCCTGGCGCAGGGTGTGGAGGCTGGTCGCGGTGCACTGGACCCATGAGACTGAGATGGGCGTGCGGCGGGCTTCGGAGAGGATGGTGGCAGCCGCCTGGCGCGCGGTCCGTGAGGTGAAGAAGGGCGGCTCCAGCGGCAGCACGGCGGCCTCCTCGTTCTCCAGCAGCAGGAGGAAGTGCAGGGCCTGCAGGCGTTGCCCCGGGCCATCTGCCCGCTTCCACAGCACGAGGAAGGCGTTTTGGGCGATGGAGATGAAGTCTTTGCAGGGGGTGCCGATGGGCTCGAGGCTGCGCAGGCGGACGAGGAGGAGCTGGGCTGCTCGCAAGCGAGCGATGCCGCAGCCCCCCGCGGCCGCGTTGCGCAGGAGGTGGTAGAGGATCTTCTCCAGGTAGAAGGGGGAAGACAGGTGGGGTGCCGAGGCCACGTAGCCCCTCACAGCCACCTCGGCCAGCCCCAGCAAGCTGGTGGCGTGGTCGAGGCGGCCCCCCGCCTCGCTCCCCAGCTCCCCCCTCGGCTCCTCCTCCGGCTCCCCTCCTAGCTCGCCCAGGCGCTGCACGCAGGCTCGCAGGATTTGGTCGCACACCAAGTTCTGTGAGGCGGCCGGCGGCCTCCGGGGACGGGAAAGACTTTTCTGGAGCAGGGGGTAGAGAGGGAAAGAGAGTTTTGGCCCCCCAGCAGGGGATCCCGGCCCTCGTGCAGCACCGGGCACCCCCCCCGCAGCTCACCGACAGTTCCGCCTGCAGCGTCTCTGTGCCCTCCCTGCTGGCCATACGCGCCACAAAATCAGTGCCCTGGAGGTGCTCCATGTCAGCCCTGCGGGGTGGTGGGGGGGGGGGGGGTGAGGGGGTGCTGGTGCTCACAGCCCCACACACCCCCCAGTCTCCAAAGAGGCCTACAGAGCCCTCCCACCCCTCACTCCCACCCCCAGGCCCTGCAGGACCCCCCCGAGCCCCCCTGGCCCCTCGGCCCCCCCCGATTCCCTCAGCCCCCCTCCAAGTCCCTGCAGACCCCCCGGCCCCCCAGCCCCCCGGGCCCCAGCCCCCCTCCGGCCCCTCGCCCCCCTGAGTCCCTGCAGTGCCCCCCCCGGCCCCTCCACCCCCCCCGGAGTCCCTACAGCCCCCCCCCGCCCCTCAACCCCCCCGAGTCCCTGCAGTGCCCCCCCGGCCCTTCAGCCCCCCCCGGCCCCCCCGAGTCCCTCGGCGCCTCCCCGGCCCCCCAGCCCCCCCCAAGTCCCTGCGGGGACCCCCCGGCCCCTCAGGCCCCCCCTGAGCCCCTGCAGCCCCCTCCGGCCCCTCTGCCCCCCTCCGGCCCCTCAGGCCCCCCCGAGCCCCTGCAGCCCCCCCCCCGAGTCCCTCAGCCGCCCCCGAGTCCCTCAGCCGCCCCCGAGTCCCTCAGCCGCCCCCCGGCCCCCCCCCGAGTCCCTCAGCCTCCCTCCGGCCCCTCAGCCCCCCCCGAGTCCCAAAGCCGCCCCCCGCCCGCCCGCCCGCTCCCAGCTCCTGCAGGACCCCCGCCGGCCCCTCAGCCCCCCCAAGTCCCTCAGCCGCCCGGGCCCCCAGCCCCAGTCCCTGCAGGGACCCCCCAGCCGCCCCCGAGTCCCTCGGCCCCCCCCTTATTTTAGCCCCCTCACGTACTCTTCTATCGCTTCTCGCAGACAGACTCGCGGTCCCCGCCGCGCGCCCCGTCCAAATAAGCCGCGCCGCGGGCAGTGAGGGCGGGGCGCCCCGCGCGGGGCACGCCGGGACTTGTAGTCCCATAACGGCTCCGCGGATGCGCGCGGGGGGGGAGGGAATGGGGGGACCTCAAGCGAGAGGGGGGCCGTGTGGGGGACCCCGTGTAAGGGGGAGTCGTGTATGGACTCCACGTAACCGGGGAAGGCTTGTAAGGGCCCTGTGTAAGCGGGGGGGGCGGCGTGTAGGGACCCTGTGTAACTGGGGGGGCAAATTGGGACCCCATGCAAAGGGGGGGCAGGTGAGGACCCCTGCAATGGCGGGGGCAGCAAGTGAGGACCCCTGCAATGGGGGGTCCTGAGCGCAGGGAGGGAACGCGATGCAAATAAATACATCATTAAATAGCGAAGTAGATGGGGGCGTGGGAGTAAAGCCGCTGTCTGTGCAGTTACAGCTGGGGGGCAGTGAGCAGTGCCCTGGGCAGGCGGCCCCGCAGAGCGCAGGCTGCTTGGAGCAGCTGGGCTGGGGGGGGCGGGGGGGGGGGTTGAGGGGTTGGGGGGGTGCCTAAGGGCCTAAGGGAGGGGCTCGCGGGGGGGGGCCCCTCTGAGAGGTGGTCCGGGGATGGCCCTTGTGGCTTGGGAGGGGGCTCTGAGGTGGGGCTGGGGGGGGCCTCTAGGAACTGGGGGGGGGGGGTTCTTCGGGGCTCCGGAGGGGTGTAGGGCTTGAGGCTTGGTGGGGGGGGATGTGAGCAGACCCGGGGGGGGTGGGTTGCAGGCCCTAAGACCTGAGAGGGGGAGCTGGGGAGGGCGTTTGGGGGGGTATGGAGGGAGCTATGAGCGCTGAGGGGGCTGCGGAGCAGTTCTGGGAGCTGCCCCCAAGCTGCAGGGGCTGTGGCAGGGTTGTAAACTGGGGGGGTGTGGGGCTGTGAGCACCAGCACCCCCTCACCCCCCTCCCAGCCCACCTCACCTCACCCCCCCCGCCGCTTGGAAGAGGAAAAAGTCAAATTTGACACGTGACAGGCCGGCAACTGAAGGCCGTGCGTTGCCTGTGGGCAGTGGGCAGGCTGTGGGCCTGGAGCACCCAGTGCCCTGCTTTCAGCCAGGACAGGTGTCACATCCCCCCTAGCAGCTGTTGGGGCGCCGCGTTTTGGGTTGGGATGGGCAGGGTGCTGAGAACACGCGGCTGTTGTCGTTGCAGGCAGCCTGGGGGTGCAGCAGGAGCTGGGGGGGGGGCAGATCCAGGACAGGCCAAGCAGACCCCAACTGGCCAAAGGGGTATTCTGTACCATCCGGTGGTGAGGGATTTTTTTTTTTTGTCAAGGACAAGGTCCGCGTGACTGCTAATCACAACAGGTGGGGTTGTTTTCGTGCAGTTGTTTGGCTGAGTGCTTTTTTGACTGATAATCTTGTGTGAGACACTGTCTGCCCCTGTGAAGTTCACTCGAAAAGCAAGGCTATTTGGGCAGTAAAATGGAGCATGATCTGACCATACTGGTGTCTGTCGTGCTTTTGGCCGTGCTTCCTGCAACAATCTGGGGTCGTGCTGAGCAATTATAGGGGGGCTGGGCAGAGAACAGACCAACCCCCACCTCTCCACAGCCTCCTTGAAGGTACCTCTAGAGCGATAAGGTCGCCCCTGAGCCTCCTGTATCCAGGCTGCACAACCCCAGCTCCCCCAGCTGCTCCTCGTAAGATTTGTTCTCCAGACCCCTCACCGTGGGTCCCTTCCAACTTGGGATATTCCTGGATTCTGTGAAAGAAAGTCAAGCAACCAACAAACCGTGCTGTGTGCCCAGCAGGGGCACTCCTGCCTGGGGACTGCCCACCACTGTGAATAAAATCCCAGCTTCGCTGAGAGCCTCGCCTCAGCCCATTACTGGCTACGGAATGGCTCTCACGCAGGGAAAGCACGTGCAGAAACGCTTTATTTTCCTGAAAAAAAAGGGAAGCTGAGGGGCGAGGGGGTGCGGAGGGGGCCCTCACCCTGCGGCACTCCGTCCCTGTGTGCTTCCAGTGCCGTCCCCGGCAGGACGCCAGGGTGGGGGCACCGCAGGGGTCACCAGCCGGGGGGGCTTTCCCCCTCGGCCACCGCAGCACCCCCGGGACCCCCTCCCGCATCACAGCTCGGGGGCGTCGGGCTGGCCCTGGGGGAGCGGCAGCCGGAGCTCGGCGTCATGGCGGACGACAGAGAAGAGGCCGACGACGGCGAGCAGCGCCAGCAGCATGAGGCCGCAGCAGGCGGAGAAGATGCTGCGGGTGCCGGGCCCGTGGTCGGCGCCGTGCAGAAGCAGCAGCCCCAGACAGGCCAGCAGGTTGAGCGGGACACGGCACCAGTTCGTCACCCCCGGCCGGTCCTTCTCCGGGATCGCCTTTGTGAGAAACAAAGCCATGTTTTTTTTCAGTAGAGAATTCCTTATGTGTGCCCCAGGGGGGTCGTGGAGTCATAACATGGAGAAGCGGAGAAGCACAAAGCAGATAAGTGGACAGTGGGAGGCCTCGCTGTTCCAAAATAAGGTGGAAGCTTGAGACAAACAGGATGAGCAGCATGGGAACAGTGAAACAAAGATCCCAAGTTCTCAAAACGTAAGAAAGGAGAAATTCAAGGGTTGAAAACAAGAAAAATGGTACATGTATGGTATAGAGGAGCGTCGAGCAGCTTGTGAACCTGCAGTACTCAGCCACGAGGAAACAGGGGAGGTAATTGGGTGTCAGGGAATAGGGAATAAAAGGTTAGGCTTTGTTAACTAAAATGCACTCCTAATTGGCAGGACAGCCACCGCTGCAAGCGCAAATAAAATAGCTGCACAGAAGAGCCTGTCTGAAGAAAATGATTTGAGATTTTTCTCACACCTTGCGCCGCAGGAAGCCCATGGCGGGGAAGTAGAGCCCACAGGAGAGCTCGAGGAGCAGGAAGGCCACGAAGGACTCGGCTGGGCTCTCCTGGCTGGGGTTGGTGGAGAAGGCGAGCATGAAGAGGGAGAAGAAGCCCACGAGGACGGAGAGCGAGAGCACGTGGACGGGCTGCAGGCGGTACCTCGGGGACACGGCCAGGCGGTACAGCGAGGTGCCCACCATGCTGGCCGCCATGAAGCTGGAGAAGACGATGCCCAGCGGCGGCCCGTGGGGGTCCAGCACGGGCGTCCAGAGGAAGACGAAGATGTAGATGACGCTCTCGAAGAGCGCCTGGACGGTGCCTAGCAGCAGCACACGCCGGTCCGCCAACAGGCGCCGCAGGCCGTCGGTGCAGCTCTTGGCGAGTGCCCGCTTCTTGCCGTAGTTCTCGTCCCAGTCCTTCAAGGCCACGGCGCCCGCCAGCATCAGCAGCGGGATGGACGCCATGAAGGGTGCCACCGGGCCCAGCCCCAGCCACTCGGCAGCAGCGTTGGCCACCACCCCGGCCCCCACGGCCAGCACGTGGTTCCAGAAGGCTGCCTGTGAGAAGGTGGCGGCACCCACTCCGCCGGGAAGTCGTGGTGCTCCACATGCTCGTGGACATACCAGGCCTCGAAGGCGCAGAAGAGCAGCGCCGTGGACAGCCCGCCCAGCACCCTGCCCACCGCCAGCACCAGGTAGTCGTGGGACAGCTTGGTGAGGCAGCAGGCCGAGTAGGTCAGCGAGAAGAGCACGCACGACGCCCGGCGGCCCAGCGCGTCCACCAGCGAGGCGGCCACGGGCCCAAAGAGGACGCTGGAGGCAAAGCCGCAGACGTACAGCACGGCAATCTGCGTCTCCACGAAGCCGTAGTGCTGGTACAGCTTGTACAGGTACGGCCCCTGCAGCCAGTCGGCAGCCAGTGCGGGCAGGTAGCCGCGCAGGAAACCCCGCTGGAAGCGGGCGAAAGCCGGGTTGGCGCCGGGGGGGGGCGGCAGCGGTGGGGGGGTGTGAGCGGCGGGCAGCCAGCTCCAGCCCCAGCGCCACCACCAGCAGCAGGGCGAGGGCGGCGTAGGCGGCGAGCAGCATGGCGCGCCCGGCCCCGCGGGCATCCCTGGGGAGGCTGCAGGGTGTGGGGGGAGAACAAAGTTGGGAGGGCAAGGTGGGTGATGGGGAACCCCCCCGGGACGGGCAGGGGCCTGGGGGGCCGTGGGAGGAGGCCCCGGCCTGGGCACACGGTGCCCCCCCCCCGCCCTCCGCACCCCTGGGTGGCTGCGGGACTGAGTCCCGCACCCCCCGCTGCCCCCTCCCCGCCCTATGGACCCTCCCCCAAGCCCCCCTCCCTATGCACGCCCCTGCTGCCCCCCCACCCCCCCCCACCCCAAAGGCCCTCCCCACACCGTTCACCCCCCTCCATGCCCCTCCCCGGCCCCGCCTTCCCACCCCATGCACCCCCCCGGCCCCCTCATACACAGCCTCCCATTGACCCCGCCCCACAGAGCCACCCCAAGGCTCCCCAGGCCCCCCCAAGGCCCCCCAGGTCCCCCCCAGAGCCCTTAACCCCCCCAGCCACCCCGCAACCCTCCTAAAGTACCCCAGGGCCCCCCCCACCTAGCCCCTCAGCGCGGGGAGAGCAGCCGCGCACCCGGCGCCTCTCACGCACCCGCTACCGCTTGGCGCCGGCCGCCTCCGTGGGCGCCGCCATCTTGGCGCGCGTCACATGACCAGGGCCCCGCTCCCGCCCCGCCCGCACTGGGTGATGCTGGGTGGCCATGCGCATGCGCGGGCTCAAGGAAGGGGGCGAGCCCCTCGCCGCGCGCACCACGTGTCCGCCAGGTCACGTGGGAAGAGATCACGTGGCAGCGCTCGGGGACTGTCGGAGGCGCTCGGCTCCGTTCGGCTCCACTCGGGGTCGCTCGGCACCGCCCGCCCCTCCTGGGCCTGGTGTAACTGCCCCCCCACCTGGTGTAACTGCCCCCTCCTGGTGTAACTGCCCCCCCACCTGGTGTAACTGCCCCCCCACCTGGTGTAACTGCCCCCCCACCTGGTGTAACTGCCCCCTCCTGGTGTAACTGCCCCCCCTCCTGGTGTAACTGCCCCCCCTCCTGGTGTAACTGCCCCCTCCTGGTGTAACTGCCCCCACTCCTGGTGTAACTACCCCCATCCTGGTGTAACTGCCCCGACCGGGTGTAACTGCCCCCTCCTGGTGTAACTGCCCCCCCACCTGGTGTAACTGCCCCCTCCTGGTGTAACTGCCCCCCCCACCCCGTTCTTTTGCAAATGCCCCGCCCGGGGGCAAACACCTTGCGCAGTTGTCCCAGCCCCCACACAATTGCCCCATGCCCTGTGCAATCGCCCCCAGCTCTCCTCACCCCCCAACCCCGTGCAAACGCCCCCTCCCCCTTGCACACCCCCACCCCCTCGGCCTGCCCGTGCCTCAGTTTCCCCCGCACTCACCGGGGTCCCGGGAGGGGTCCCCGCGCCCCCCTCACTTGATGCTGAGCCGCGGGTGGCAGGGCCGGGGGGGGGACCCGAGGGGGCAGCGGGGGCAGGCTGCGGGGAGGGGGCAGCAGGGAGGGGGGCGGCAGGGGGGGGGGCAACAAGGGGGGTGGCAGCAGGGAGGGTGACACCAGGGGGGGTGACAAGGGAGGCAGCAAGGCAACGGGCAGCCCGGGGGGGGGCAGCAGGGGGGGTGGCAGCAGAGGGGGGGGCAGCAGCAGAGGGGGGGGCAGCAGGGGGCGACGGGACACGGGGGGGGGCAGCAGGGGGGGTGAGAAGGGGGGTGGCAGGGGGCTGGGCAGGGGGCTGAGCAGGGGGGGCAGCAGGGAGGAGGGCAGCAGCGGGGGGCGCACTGGGGGGGACAGGGGGGGCTGCGGAGCCGCTGGCCGCGCCACGCCAGCCCCATGGCGCTGCCCCCCCCCGGCGGTAGGGTATTTATAGCCTAAAGCCGGCTCAGCCGGGGGGGGAGGGAGCAAGGGGGGGGGGTTCACGTGGGGGCTCCCACGCGTGCACGGGGCCGGGGGAGGCAGCGGCACCCCCTCCAGCCCCGTCACGGGGGGCGGGGGGGCACGGGGTATGGGGGGGACATCGGGGTGGGGGGACACGGGGGGATGGGGGGGGGCACGGGGACCTGGGACCGGGACACTTGCCCACGCCCGACCCCCCCCCGGGCACGCGGCTGCCGCTGTTGCACACGCGTGTGCAAGGCGCGTGGCTGACGCCCCTCCTCCCCCTCCTCGCGGGGCCCCGGGTAGGGGGGGGTGGGGGGGACCCCCCCGAAGGGAGGGGGGGGGCGATGTGGTCATGGAAACAATTTGGGTTGGAGCCGCCCGAGCTCAATGGGGGCTTTGTTCGTGCTGCGGCGCCAGGGCCCCCGGGCGGGAGGTGCCGCCGGTCCCCCCCAGCTCTGCGGCGTGCCACGCCTCGGCGGGCCCCCGGGGGGCGTGTAAAGGCGTGCAACGCCGTGTAAAGCCGTGCAAAGGCACGCGATGCCGCACGCAGCCGTGCAAAGCTGTGCGAAACTGCTCACAACGCTGTGCGGAGCCGTGTGTGGTCGTGCAAAGTGGCGCGAGGCCGTGCAACGTGGTGCAATGCCACGCAAAGCCCTGCAGCGCTTTGGAACGTGGCGTGAAATGCCGTGCAAAGCCCCGCCGTGCCGTGCAAAGCGGAGCAAAGCCGTGCAAAACCCCAGCACGAAATGCCGTGCAGAGCCGTGCACTGCTGTGCAAGGTGGTGCAACACCACACCGAGCCGTGCGCCATGGGGCACGCCATGCTGTGCAACGCCGTGTGGTGCCCTGCAAAGCCGCGCAATGCCATGCCAAACAGTACAATGTCATGCAAAAGTGTGCCATGAAATGCCATGTGATGCCGTGCAAAGCCGTGCAAAAGCTGTGCAAAGCCACAGCTGCCCGTTCAGCACCAGGCCCCGCGGGGCCGTGCTGAGCTGAGCTGTGCAGCACCGGGGGGGGGGGGGCTCCGTGGGGGGGCAGCCCCCAAGCAGATCGTGGCTGCACTGCCCCTGGGTGCCTGGGGGGCTGAGGGGGATGAGGGGGGGCTGCTGGTGCCGGGGTCACGCCTGGTGTGTGTGCAACGTGCAGAGGGCACACACACTGCAAGGCATGGCAGGGGTGTGCACACGCTCGTGCATGATCACATGCGTGTGCGTTGCTGTGTGTGTTTGGTCTTGCACAGCTGCACGCTCACGCATGGTGATGCACGTGTGCAGCATTGTGCATTGTGTGGCCTTGCATGTGGGCATGCTTGCACACTCGTGTGTGCCCACACGGGCTCCTGCGGGCTCACAGACGTGCACCCTCACTTCTGCACTACCACCAGCGTGCAAAGCCTTGCACACATCCATGACCCCACACTTGTGCACCATCCTCACACGCGTGTGGCCTTGCACACCCATGCACACTCACGGACCTGTGCATGGTCTGGCATGTGCACGAGCTTGCACACTCTCGCGCACCCCCCCCCCCAGCCCCACAAGGACCTCGTGCGAGGTCCTGTGCCCCCCGGCGTCCCCTGGCCACGGGCGCAGGGCCCAGTGCACGCGCAGGCCGGCGTGACAGCCCGTGCCCCAGTGTGCCCCGTGTCCCGTGGTGCCCTGGGAGCGCCCGGGGCCCTTGGCGTGCCGCCTGTGTCCCGTCGTGCCCTGGGAGTGCCGCGGGCGTTGGCGTCACTCCCAGCTTCCCAGCGTGCTCCAGGGCGGGGCAGCGTGAGCAGGGAGGCCTCGCACGCGGGTGTGCAAGGGGCCTGCTGCAGCTCCCCCCCCCGACCTGCCTGTACCCGGTGTGCAAAGCCTCACATGTGCACAGGGCTGTGGCTCTCAGCGTGCACTGCTCTCCCCCACCTTGCACACGTGTCCCTGTGCAAGCTTTGCACCAACCCCCTGGGCAGCCCTTGCACCAACACTCTGTGCAACCCTTGCACCAAAGCATCCTCATGCAACACTTCCACAGCTCCCCCCAGTCCCTCCCCGTGCAGCTCTTGCACTAGCTCACGCCTGTGCAGTCCTTGCATGGAACCCCCCCGTGCAATCCTTGCACCAAGCCCTCGTGAAACCTGTGCAACACCTTTGGCACACGCCCCTTGCACTAACTCACGCCCGTGTTGCACTTCTGCAGAAACACCTTCCCCGTGCAAGCCTTGCACGCCCCTGGGCCCCCTTGCACGGAGCCCTGCCGTCCTCTGCCTCCAGGGTGGCCCTGTGCAAAGGCGTGCAAAGTGCAGGAGCGTGCAAGGGCCGTGCATGGGGAGGGGGCGTGTCCCAGTGCCCCTTACGCATGGGTAGGGTTAACCGGGGCCCCTGCCCGGGGCCTTTAATTGGGGCCTTTAATTAATTGGGGCCTTTAACTGGGGACTCGGAGGGGGGGCACTGGGGGACCCCGTGTCCCACCCCACGTCCCCGTGCCACACACCGTGTCCCCCCCCCGCCCCCCTGCCCCCTTGTCCCGTGTCCCCCTGTCCCCTTCTCCCCCTGACCCCCCGGCCCCATCCCTGCCCCCCCCCCTTTTACCCCGGCCCCCCCCGGCCCCTCCCCACCGCCGCCCCCCGCCCGTCCCGTCCCATCTCCGTGCCCCCCCCCATGTCCCCCCCGTGTCTCCCGCTCCCCCCGCCCGTCCCGTCCCGGTCTCCCCGTGCCCCCCCCGGGTCCCCCCGCGGCCCCCCCCGCTCCCCCCGCTCCCCCCCGTCCCGGTGCCCCCGCCCCGCCCCGCCCCCCCCCGGGGCGGTCTCTCCGCGGCTCCGCCGTGGCGGGGCCGGGGCCGAGCGGGGCCGCGCCCGGTGCCGGTGCCCGGGGCCCGGTGGCGGCGGGGCCGGGGCCGCTCGGCGGTGCCCGGTGCCCGGTGCCCGTTGGCGCTGTCCCGGTCCCGGTCCGGCCCCGGCCCCGATGCTGGGCTGCCTGGGGGCGCTGCCGGCCCCGCGCCGGCTCCACGACGTCACCAACCGGCGGGGAGCGCTGCCGGGGGGGCGCCTCGGTGAGCGGGGGGGCACGGGGCGGGGAGGCGGGGGGGAGAGGGGAAGGGGGGGGGGCAGGGAGAGTGGGGGGGGAGTGGGGGGGTGGGGGGCAGTGGGGGGGGAGTGGGAGTGGGGGGGGAGTG
>NW_028168834.1:0-1000 GCF_964035555.1 Netta rufina | reverse complement strand
CTGTGTATTGGTATTGGAGGAAAATTGCAACATATTTTCATATTTGCTAGTCAAGACTGCTGTGTGGTGTCACATCTCCCAACCCCCAAACGCAACACAAGCTGCTGAAGCTGCAATTAATCCTGGCAGTTTCTAAAACTAGCATATAAACAGGTCAGTGACCAGGGAGTGATTACCTGTGCCCCACTTAATGGTAGTGTAATAGTGAGCTTCAATATGCAAGAACAACATGTGTTTATCATTTATTTATATGGTCAACGGCAAAAAGAGTACTTCTATCAGAAAGATTCTTACTGTCTGAAATGAGTTATCTTCTTTTATATACGCGAGTATGGGAAGAGAGTAAAAAAATCCCAAATATTTTCCTGCAGAAACAGAAGGGAAATCCCAAATTCTAAAGTTAAAAATAACTTCAGTGTATCACTCACTGGTAACATCAAGGAGAGGAATGCTCCTTGTAGGGGCCTGCTCTAATGGGATCAACTCTGTGGGAGTCTTTCTATGTATTTCTTGGGGTGATGGAGCAGGCTGCTAATGAGTTGTTTTAGCATATCCCAAACTAGGTGTTAGATAAGAGAAACTGAATCTGCTGAATGCAGGACACTGACATGGAACGCTCTGAGAAGTCCTTTCTGCTATTGTCAAATGTGACTCCTCTAGCACAACTTGCCATCAGTCCATCTCTTGGCAGTGACAGCTTCGAATGTGAGATCACTGTTTCAGATAATAGATACCAGAATCTGTTGAAATAAAAACACACATCCATGCCATTACTTTCATTAATTTAATTAAGAAGAATAAATATGTATAAGGTATCTAAACCAATATACATGCAAATTATACCCTATTTGTCTATCTAACTCAAACATATTTATACATTTAAGCACTCAGCCTTTCTTTACCCTCTTGGATAGTCTCACTAACAAGCTGCTCACCAATGTTTTCTCTAGGATATCTTGTTCCTGCCTTTACTTGTGAAATAAATTATTTTCTGCTGCTG
>NW_028168835.1:5000-65931 GCF_964035555.1 Netta rufina | reverse complement strand
AACAGAACCCCATAGTTGCCATGGCAACTAAACGCCATGGTTACCATGGCAACAGAACCCCATGGTTGCCATGGCAACCCAACCCCATGGTTACCATAGCTACCAACCCAGTGGTTGCCATGGCAACACAACGCCATGGTTACCATGGCAACACAACCCCATGGTTCCCATGGCAACACAACCCCGTGGTTGTCATGGCAACCCAACCCCATCGTTTCCATGGCAACACATCCCCATGGTTTCCATGGAAACACTACCCCATGGTTGCCATGGCAACAGAACCCCATAGTTGCCATGGCAACAAAACGCCATGGTTACCATGGCAACACAACCCCATGGTTGCCATGGCAACTAAACGCCATGGTTACCATGGCAACCCAACCCCATGGTTACCATAGACACAGAACCCCATGGTTACCATAGCAACCAAACCCCGTGGTTGCCATGGCAACACAACCCCATGGTTACCACGGCAACCCAACTGCATGGTTACCACGGCATCTCAACCCCATGGTTGCCATGGCAACTAAACCCCATAGTTTCCATAGCAACCCAACCCCATAGTTACCATGGCAACACAACCCCATCGTTACCATGGCAACACAACCCAATGTTTCCCATGGCAACACAACCCCGTGGTTGTCATGGCAACACAACCCCGTCGTTACCATGGCAACACAACCCCATGGTTGCCATGGAAACACTACCCCATGGTTGCCATGGCAACAGAACACCATAGTTGCCATGGCAACAAAACGCCATGGTTGCCATGGCAACAGAACACCATAGTTGCCATGGCAACAAAACGCCGTGGTTACCATGGCAACACAACCCCATGGTTGTCATGGAAACCCAACCCCATAGTTGCCATGGCAACTAAACGCCATGGTTACCATGGCAACCCAACCCCATGGTTACCATGGACACAGAACCCCATGGTTACCAAAGCAACCAAACCCCGTGGTTGCCATGGCAACCCAACCCCATGGTTACCATGGCAACACAACCGCATGGTTACCACAAAAACACAACCGCATGGTTACCACGGCAACCCAACTGCATGGTTACCACGGCATCTCAACCCCATGGTTCCCATGGCAACTAAACCCCATAGTTTCCATAGCAACCCAACCCCATAGTTACCATGGCAGCACAACCCCATCGTTACCATGGCAACACAACCCCATGGTTGCCATGGCAACCCAACCCCATGGTTACCATGGCAACAGAACCCCATAGTTGCCATGGCAACTAAACGCCATAGTTACCATGGCAACACAACCCCATGGTTGCCATGGCAACCCCACCCCATGGTTACCATAGCAACCAAACCCCGTGGTTGCCATGGCAACACAGCCCCATGGTTCCCATGGCAACAAAACCCCGTGGTTGCAATGGCAACCCAACCCCATCGTTTCCATGGCAACACAACCCCATGGTTGCCATGGCAACAGAACCCCATAGTTGCCATGGCAACAAAACGCCATGGTTACCATGGCAACACGACCCCATGATTGCCATGGCAACCCAACCCCATGGTTACCATGGCAACACAACCGCATGGTTACCATAGCAACCCAACCCCATAGTTACCATGGCAACACAACCCCATCGTTGCCATGGAAACACTACCCCATGGTTGCCATGGCAACAGAACACCATAGTTGCCATTGTAACAAAACGCCATGGTTACCATGGCAACAGAACCCCATGGTTGCCATGGCAACAAAACGCCATGGTTACCATGGCAACACAACCCCATGGTTGCCATGGAAACCCAACCCCATGGTTGCCAAGGCAACTAAACCCCATAGTTTCCATAGCAGCCCAACCCCATAGTTACCATGGCAACACAACCCCATGGTTTCCATGGAAACACTACCCCATGGTTGCCATGGCAACACAACCCCATGGTTGCCATGGCAACCCAACCCCATGGTTACCATGGACACAGAACCCCATGGTTACCATAGCAACCAAACCCCGTGGTTGCTATCGCAACCCAACGATATGGTTACCATGGCAACACAACCCCATGGTTCCCATGGCAACACAACCCCGTGGTTGTCATGGCAACCCAACGCCATCGTTTCCATGGCAACACATCCCCATGGTTTCCATGGAAACACTACCCCATGGTTGCCATGGCAACAGAACCCCATAGTTGCCATGGCAACAAAACGCCATGGTTACCATGGCAACACAACCCCATGGTTGCCATGGCAACTAAACGCCATGGTTACCATGGCAACCCAACCCCATGGTTACCATAGACACAGAACCCCATGGTTACCATAGCAACCAAACCCCGTGGTTGCCATGGCAACCCAACCCCATGGTTACCACGGAAACCCAACTGCATGGTTACCACGGCATCTCAACCCCATGGTTGCCATGGCAACTAAACCCCATAGTTTCCATAGCAACCCAACCCCATAGTTACCATGGCAACACAACCCCATGGTTGCCATGGCAACCCAACTCCATAGTTGCCATGGAAACTAAACGCCATGGTTACCATGGCAACCCAACCCCATGGTTACCATGGACACAGAACCCCATGGTTACCATAGCATCCAAACCCCGTGGTTGCCATGGCAACCCAACCCCATGGTTACCACAACAACAAAAACGCATGGTTACCACGGCAACCCAACTGCATGGTTACCACGGCATCTCAACCCCATGGTTGCCATGGCAACTAAACCCCATAGTTTCCATAGCAACCCAACCCCATAGTTACCATGGCAACACAACCCCATCGTTACCATGGCAACACAACCCCATGGTTGCCATGGAATCCCAACCCCATGGTTACCATGGCAACAGAACCCCATAGTTGCCATGGCAACTAAACGCCATGGTTACCATAGCAACCAAACCCCGTGGTTGCCATGGCAACCCAACGATATGGTTACTATGGCAACACAACCCCATGGTTCCCATGGCAACACAACCCCGTGGTTGTCATGGCAACCCAACCCCATCGTTTCCATGGCAACACATCCCCATGGTTTCCATGGAAACACTACCCCATGGTTGCCATGGCCACAGAACCCCATAGTTGCCATGGCAACTCAACACCATGGTTACCATGGAAACGCAACCCCATGGTTGCCGTGGCAACTAAACGCCATGGTTACCATGGCAACACAACCCCATGGTTGGCATGGAAACCCAACCCCATGGTTACCATGGCAACAGACCACCATGGTTACCATAGCAACCAAACACCGTGGTTGCCCTGGCAACCCAACCCCATCGTTACCATGGCAACACAACTGCATGGTTACAATGGCAACACTACCCCATGGTTACCATGGCAACACAACCGCATGGTTACCATGGCAACACTACCCCATGGTTGCCATTCCAAAAGAACCGCCTGATAACCATTGCAACCCAACCCCATAGTTACCATGGCAACACAACCCCATGGTTGCCATGGCAACACTACCCCATGGTTACCATGGCAATAGAACAACATAGTTGCCATGGCAACTAAACGCCATGGTTACCATGGCAACCCAACCCCATGGTTTCCATGGCAACGGAACGCCATGGTTACCATAGCAACCAAAACCCGTGGTTGCCATGGCAACCCAACCCCATGGTTAACATGGCAACACAACGGCATGGTTATCACAACAACACAACCTCATGGTTACCACGGCAACCCAACTGCATGGTTACCACGGCATCTCGACCCCATGGTTGCCATGGCAACTAAACCCCATAGTTTCCATAGCAACACAACCCCATATTTACCATGGCAACACAACCCCATGGTTCCCATGGCAACACTACCCCATGGTTACCATGGCAACAGAACCCCATAGTTGCCATGGGAACTAAACGCCATGGTTCCCATGGCAACACAACCCCGTGGTTGCCATGGCAACCCAACCCCGTGGTTACCATGGCAACACAACCGCATGGTTGTCAAGGCAACGCTACCCCATGGTTACCATGGCAACACAACCGCATGGTTACCATGGCAACCCAACCCCATGGTTACCATGGCAACAAAACCGCATGGTTACTATGGCAACGCTACCCCATGGTTACCATGGCAACACAACCGCATGGTTACCATGGCAACACTACCCCATGGTTGCCATTCCAAAAGAACCGCCTGATAACCATTGCAACCCAACCCCATACTTACCATGGCAACACAACCCCATGGTTGCCATGGCAACACTACCCCACGGTTACCATGGCAACAGAACCCCATGGTTACCATGGCAAGAGAACGCCATGGTTACCATAGCAACCAAACCCCTTGGTTGCCATGACAACCCAACCCCATGGTTACCATGGCAACACAACCACATGGTCACCATGGCAACACTACCCCATGATTGCCATTCCAAGAGGACCGCCTGATAACCATTGCAACCAAACACCATACTTACCATGGCAACACAACCCCATGGTTGCCATGGCAACACTACCCCATGGTTACCATGGCAACAGAACACCATGGTTACCATGGCAACACTACCCCATGGTTGCCATTCCAAAAGAACCGCCTGATAACCATTGCAACCCAACCACATGGTTACCATGGCAACACAACCCCATGGTTGCCATGGCAACACTACCCCATGGTTACCATGGCAACAGAACACCATAGTTGCCATGGCAACCAAACCCCATGGTTACCATGGCAACACAACCGCATGGTTACCATGGCAACACTACCCCATGGTTGCCATTCCGAACGAACCGCCTGATAACCATTGCAAACCAACCCCATAGTTACCATGGCAACACAACCTCATGGTTGCCATGGCAACACTACCCCATGGTTACCATGGCAACACTACCACATGGTTACCATGGCAACACAACCCCATGGTTGCCATGGTAACCCAACCCCATGGTTACCATGGCAACACAACCGCATGGTTACCATGGCAACGCTACCCCATGGTTACCATGGCAACACAACCGCATGGTTACCATGGCAACACTACCCCATGGTTGCCATTCCAAAAGTACGGCCTGATACCCATTGCAACCCAACCCCATGGTTACCATGGCAACACAACCCCATGGTTGCCATGGCAACACTACCCCATTGTTACCATGGCAACAGAACCCCATGGTTACGATGGTAACCAAACCCCATGGTTACCATGGCAACAGAACGCCATGGTTACCATAGCAACCAAACCCCGTGGTTGCCATGGCAACCCAACCCCATGGTTGCCATGGAAACACTACCGCATGGTTACCATGGAAACGCAACCCCATGGTTGTCATGGCAACTAAACGCCATGGTTACCATGGCAACACAACCCCATGGTTGGCATGGAAACCCAACCCCATGGTTACCATGGCAGAGAACCCCATGGTTACCATAGCAACAAAACCCCGTGGTTGCCATGGCAACCCAACCCCATGGTTACCATGGAAACACAACCGCATGGTTACCACAACAACACAACCGCATGGTTACCACGGCAACCCAACTGCATGCTTACCACGGCATCTCGACCCCATGGTTGCCTTGGCAAATAAACCCCATAGTTGCCATAGCAACACAACCCCATAGTTACCATGGCAACACAACCCCATGGTTCCCATGGCAACACAACCCCGTGGTTGCCATGGCAACACAACCCCATCGTTACCATGGCAACACAACCCCATGGTTGCCATGGCAACACTACCCCATGGTTACCATGGCAACAGTATCCCATAGTTGCCATGGCAACTAAACGCCATGGTTACCATGGCAACACAACCCCATAGTTACCATGGCAACACAACCCCATCGTTACCATGGCAACAATACCCCATGGTTACCATGGCAACACTACCCCATGGTTACCATGGCAACACAACCCCGTGGTTGTCATGGCAACCCAACCCCATGGTTACCATGGCAACACAACCCCATGGTTGCCATGGCAACCCAACCCCATCGTTACCATGGCAACACAACCGCATGGTTACAATTGCAACACTACCCCATGGTTTCCATTCCAAAAGAACCGCCTGATAGCCATTGCAACCCAACCCCATACATACCATGGCAACACAACCCCATGGTTGCCATGGCAACACAACCCCATGGTTGCCATGGCAACACTACTCCATGGTTACCATGGCAACAGTATCCCATAGTTGCCATGGCAACTAAACGCCATGGTTACCATGGCAACACAACCCCATCGTTTCCATGGCAACCCAACCCCATTGTTACCATGGCAACACTACCCCATGGTTACCATGGCAACACAACTGCATGGTTACCATGGCAACACTACCCCATGGTTGCCATTCCAAAAGAAACGCCTGATAACCATTGCAACCCAACCCCATGGTTACCATGGCAACATAACCCCACGATTGCCATGGCAACCCAACCCTATGGTTACGATGGCAACAGAACCCCATGCTAACCATAGTAACCAAACCCCATCGTTACCATGGCAACACAACCCCATGGTTGCCATGGCAACACTACCCCATGGTTACCATGGCAACAGTATCCCATAGTTGCCATGGCAACTAAACGCCATGGTTACCATGGCAACACAACCCCATGGTTTCCATGGCAATCCAACCCCATCGTTACCATGGCAACACTACCCCATTGTTGCCATTCCAAAAGAACCGCCTGATAACCATTGCAACCCAACCCCATGGTTACCATGGCAACAGAACCCCATGGTTACCATGGCAACCCAACCCCATGGTTACCATGGCAACAGAACGCCATGGTTACCATAGCAACGAAACCCCGTGGTTGCCATGGCAACCCAACCCCATGGTTACCATGGCAACACAACCGCATGGTTACCATGGCAACACTACCCCATGGTTGCCATTCCAAAAGAACTGCCTGATAACCATTGCAACCCAACCCCATAGTTACCATGGCAACACAACCCCACGATTGCCATGGCAACCCAACCCCATGCTTACCATGGCAACAGAACCCCATGCTAACCATAGCAACCAAACCCCATGGTTACCATGGTAACACAACCGCATGGTTACCACAACAACACAACCGCATGGTTACCACGGCAACCCAACTGCATGGTTACCACGGCATCTCAACCGCATGGTTGCCATGGCAACTAAACCCCTTAGTTTCCATAGCAACCCAACCCCATAGTTACCATGGCAACACAACCCCGTGGTTGCCATGGCAACCCAACCCCATGGTTACCATGGCAACACAACCCCATGTTTGCCATGGCAACACTACCCCATGGTTACCATGGCAACAGTACCCCATAGTTGCCATGGCAACTAAACGCCATGGTTACCATGGCAACACAACCCCATGGTTCCCATGGCAACACAACCCCATGGTTGCCATGGCAACCCAACCCCATCGTTACCATGGCAACACAACCGCATGGTTACCATTGCAACACTACCCCATGGTTTCCATTCCAAAAGAACCGCCTGATAACCATTGCAACCCAACCCCGTACATACGATGGCAACACAACCCCATGGTTGCCATGGCAACACTACCCCATGGTTACCATGGCAACAGAACCCCATAGTTGCCATGGCAACTAAACGCCATGGTTACCATGGCAACCGAAACCCATGGTTACCATGGCAACAGAACGCCATGGTTACCATAGCAACCAAACCCCGTGGTTGCCATGGCAACCCAACCCCATGGTTACCATGGCAACACAACGGCATGGTTACCACAACAACACAATCGCATGGTTACCACGGCAACACAACTGCATGGATACCACGGCATCTCGACCCCATGGTTGCCTTGGAAACTAAACCCCATAGTTGCCATAGCAACACAACCCCATAGTTACCATGGCAACACAACCCCATGGTTCCCATGGCAACACAACCCCGTGGTTGCCATGGCAACACAACCCCATCGTTACCATGGCAACACAACCCCATCGTTACCATGGCAACACAACCCCGTGGTTGCCATGGCAACACTACCCCATGGTTACCATGGCAACACAACTGCATGGTTACCATGGCAACACTACCCCATGGTTGCCATTCCAAAAGAAACGCCTGATAACCATTGCAACCCAACCCCATGGTTACCATGGCAACACAACCCCACGATTTCCATGGCAACCCAACCCCATGGTTACGATGGCAACAGAACCCCATGCTAACCATAGCAACCAAACCCCATCGTTACCATGGCAACACAACCCCATGGTTGCCATGGCAACACTACCCCATGGTTACCATGGCAACAGTATGCCATAGTTGCCATGGCAACTAAACGCCATGGTTACCATGGCAACACAACCCCATGGTTTCCATGGCAACCCAACCCCATCGTTACCATGGCAACACTTACCCATGGTTACCATGGCAACACAACTGCATGGTTACCATGGCAACACTACCCCATGGTTGCCATTCCAAAAGAACCGCCTGATAACCATTGCAACCCAACCCCATGGTTACCATGGCAACAGAACCCCATGGTTACCATGGCAACCCAACCCCATGGTTACCATGGCAACAGAACGCCATGGTTACCATAGCAACCAAACCCCGAGGTTGCCATGGCAACCCAACCCCATGGTTACCATGGCAACACAACCGCATGGTTACCATGGCAACACTACCCCATGGTTGCCATTCCAAAAGAACCGCCTGATAACCATTGCAGTCCAACCCCATAGTTACCACGGCAACACAACCCCATGGTTGCCATGGCAACACTACCCCATGGTTACCATGGCAACAGAACCCCATATTTGCCATGGGAACTAAACGCCATGGGTACCATGGCAACACAACCCCACGATTGCCATGGCAACCCAACCCCATGGTTACGATGGCAACAGAACCCCATGCTAACCATAGCAACCAAACCCCATGGTTACCATGGCAACACAACCGCATGGTTACCACAACAACACAACTGCATGGTTACCACGGCAACCCAACTGCATGGTTACCACGGCATCTCAACTGCATGGTTGCCATGGCAACTAAACCCCATGGTTGCCATAGCAACCCAACCCCATAGTTACCATGGCA
The DNA here is from genome assembly GCF_964035555.1 of Netta rufina. Taxonomy (NCBI): domain Eukaryota; kingdom Metazoa; phylum Chordata; class Aves; order Anseriformes; family Anatidae; genus Netta; species Netta rufina. The sequence continues at coordinate 56,907 of NW_028168835.1, read as the reverse complement.
ACACAACCCCATGGTTCCCATGGCAACACTACCCCATGGTTGCCATGGCAACACAACTGCATGGTTACCGTGGCAACACAACCGCACGGTTACCATGGCAACACAACCGCATGGTTGCCATGGCAACCCAACCCCATGGTTACCATGGCAAGAGAACCCCATGGTTACCATAGCAACCAAACCCCGTGCTTGCCATGGCAACCCAACACCATGGTTACCATAGCAACACAACCGCATGGTTACCACAACAACACAACCGCATGGTTACCACGGCAACCCAACAGCATGGTTACCACGGCATCTCAACCCCATGGTTGCAATGGCAACTAAACCCCATAGTTGCCATAGCAACCCAACCCCATAGTTACCATGGCAACACAACCCCATGGTTCCCATGGCAACTAAACGCAATGGTTACCATGGCAACACAACCCCATGGTTGCCATGGCAACCCAACCCCATGGTTTCCATGGCAACACAACCGCATGGTTACTATGGCAACGCTACCCCATGGTTACCATGGCAACACAACCGCATGGTTACCGTGGCAACACAACCGCATGGTTACCATGGCAACACAACCCCATGGTTGCCATGGCAACCCAACCCCATGGTTACCATGGCAAGAGAACCCCATGGTTACCATGGCAACACAACCGCATGGTTACCATGGCAACACTACCCCATGGTTGCCATTCCAAAAGAACCGCCTGATAACCATTGCAACCCAACCCCATAGTTACCATGGCAACAGAACCCCATGGTTGCCATGGCAACACAACCCCATTGTTACCATGGCAACAGAACCCCATGGTTACCATGGCAACACAACCGCATGGTTACCATGGCAACACTACCCCACGGTTGCCATTCCAAAAGAACCGCCTGATAACCATTGCAACCCAATCCCATACTTACCATGGCAACACAACCCCATGGTTTCCATGGCAACACTACCCCACGGTTACCATGGCAACAGAACCCCATGGTTACCATGGCAACCCAACCCCATGGTTACCATGGCAAGAGAACGCCATGGTTACCATAGCAACCAAACCCCGTGGTTGCCATGGCAACCCAACCCCATGGTTACCATGGCAACACAACCGCATGGTTGCCATGGCAACACTACCCCATGGTTACCATGGCAACACAACTGCATGGTTTCCATGGCAACACTACCCCATGGTAGCCATTCCAAAAGAACCGCCTGATAACCATTGCAACCCAACCCCATAGTTACCATGGCAACACAACCCCATGGTTGCCATGGCAACACTACCCCATGGTTACCATGGCAACAGAACCCCATAGTTGCCATGGCAACTAAACGCCATGGTTACCATGGCAACACAACCCCATGGTTGCCATGACAACCCAACCCCATGGTTACGATGGCAACAGAACCCCATGATAACCATAGAATCCAAACCCCATGGTTACCATGGCAACACAACCGCATGGTTACCATGGCAACACTACCCCATGGTTGCCATGGCAACACAACTGCATGGTTACCATGGCAACACAACCGCATGGTTGCCATGGCAACACTACCCCATGGTTGCCATGGCAACACTACCCCATGGTTACCATGGCAACAGAACCCCATGCTAACCATAGCAACCAAACCCCATGGTTACCATGGCAACACAACCCCATGGTTGCCATTCCAAAAGAACCGCCTGATAACCATTGCAACCCAACCCCATAGTTACCATGGCAACACAACCCCATGGTTACCATGGCAACACTACCCCATGTTTACCATGGAAACGCAACCCCATGGTAGCCGTGGCAACTAAACGCCATGGTTACCATGGCAACACAACCCCATGGTTGGCATGGCAACCCAACCCCATGGTTTCCATGGCAACAGACCCCCATGGTTGCCATGGCAACACAACTGCATGGTTACCATGGCAACCCAACCCCATGGTTACCATGGCAACACAACCCCATGGTTTCCATGGCAACCCAACCCCATGGTTACCATGGCAAGAGAACCCCATGGTTACCATAGCAACCAAACCCCGTGGATGCCATGGCAACCCAACCCCATGGCTGCCATGGCACCCCAACCCCATGGTTACCATGGCAACACAACCGCATGGTTACCACAACAACACAACCGCATGGTTACCACGGCAACCCAACTGCATGGTTACCACGGCATCTCAACCCCATGGTTGCCATGGCAACTAAACCCCATAGTTGCCATAGCAAACCAACCCCATAGTTACCATGGCAACACAACCCCATGGTTCCAATGGAAACACAACCCCGTGGTTGCCATTGCAACCCAACCCATTAGTTACCATGGCAACACAACCCCATGGTTGCCATGGCAACACTACCCCATGGTTACCATGGCAACAGAACCCCATGCTAACCATAGCAACCAAACCCCATGGTTACCATGGCAACAAAACCGCATGGTTACTATGGCAACACTACCCCATGGTTACCATGGATACGCAACCCCATGGTTGCCGTGGCAACCAAACGCCATGGTTACCTTGGCAACACAACCCCATGGTTGGCATGGCAACCCAACCCCATGGTTACCATGGAAACGCAACCCCATGGTTGCCGTGGCAACTAAACGCCATGGTTACCATGGCAACACAACCCCATGGTTGGCATGGCAACCCAACCCCATGGTTACCATGGCAACAGACCCCCATGGTTACCATAGCAACCAAACCCCGTGGTTGTCATGGCAACCCAACCCCATGGTTACCATGGCAACACAACCGCATGGTTACCACAACAACACAACCGCATGCTTACCACGACAACCCAACTGCATGGTTACCACGGCATCTAAACCCCATCGTTGCCATGGCAACACAAACCCATGGTTACCATGGAAACACTACCCCATGGTTACCATGGCAACAGAACCCCATAGTTGCCATGGCAACTAAACGCCATGGTTCCCATGGCAACACAACACCGTGATTGCCATGGCAACTCAACCCCGTGGTTACCATGGCAACACAACCGCATGGTTACCATGGCAAAGCTACCCCATGGTTACCATGGCAACACAACCGCATGGTTATCATGGCAACCCAACCGCATAGTTACCATGGCAACAAAACCGCATGGTTACTATTGCAACGCTACCCCATGGTTACCATGGCAACACAACCGCATGGTTACCATGGCAACACTACCCCATGGTTGCCATTCCAAAAGAACCGCCTGATAACCATTGCAACCCAACCCCATACTTACCATGGCAACACAACCCCATGGTTGCCCTGGCAACACTACCCCACGGTTACCATGGCAACAGAACCCCATGGTTCCCATGGCAACCCAACCCCATGGTTACCATGGCAAGAGAACGCCATGGTTACCATAGCAACCAAACCCCGTGGTTGCCATGGCAACCCAACCCCATGGTTACCATGGCAACACAACCGCATGGTTACTATGGCAACGCTACCCCATGGTTACCATGGCAACACAACCGCATGGTTACCATGGCAAAACTACCCCATGGTTGCCATTCCAAAAGAACCGCCTGATAACCATTGCAACCCAACCCCATAGTTACCATGGCAACACAACCCCATGGTTGCCATGGCAACACTACCCCATGGTTACCATGACAACAGTACCCCATAGTTGCCATGGCAACTAAACGCCATGGTTACCATCGCAACACAACTCCATGGTTGCCATGGTAACCCAACCCCATGCTTACGATGGCAACAGAACCCCATGCTAACCATAGCAACCAAACCCCATGGCTACCATGGCAACACAACCGCATGGGTACCATGGCAACACTACCCCATGGTTGCCATTCCAAAAGAACCGCCTGATAACCATTGCAACCCAACCCCATAGTTACCATGGCAACACAACCCCATGGTTGCCATGGCAACACTACCGCATGGTTACCATGGAAACGCAACACCATGGTTGCCATGGCAACTAAACGCCATGGTTACCATGGCAACACAACCCCATGTTTGGCATGGAAACCCAACCCCATGGTTACCATGGCAACGGAACCCCATGGTTACCATAGCAACCAAACCCCGTGGTTGCCATGGCAACCCAACCCCACGGTTACCATGGAAACTCAACCGCATGGTTACCACAACAACACAACCGCATGGTTACCACGGCAACCCAACTGCATGGTTACCACGGCATCTCAACCCCATGTTTTCCATGGCAACTAAACCCCATAGTTTCCATAGCAACCCAAGCCCACAGTTACCATGGCAAAATAACCCCATGGTTCCCATTGCAACACAACCCCGTGGTTGCCATGGGTCCCAACCCCATCGTTACCATGTCAACTAAACGCCACGGTTACCATGGCAACACAACCCCATGGTTCTCATGGCAACACAACCCCGTGGTTGCCATGGCAACCCAACCCCATCGTTACCATGGCAACACAACCCCATGGTTGCCATGGCAACCCAACCCCATGGTTACCATGGAAACCATGGTAACCATGGGGTTGGGTTGCCATGGCAACGATGGGGTTGTGTTGCCATGGCAACGATGGGGTTGTGTTGCCATGGTAACCATGGGGTTGGGTTGCCATGGCAACTATGGTGTTCTGTTGCCATGGCAAATATGGGGTTCTGTTGCCATGGTAACCATGGGGTAGTGTTGCCATGGCAACCATGGGGCTGTGTTGCCATGGTAAGTATGGGGTTGGGTTGCAATGGTTATCAGGCGGTTCTTTTGGAATGGCAACCATTGGATAGTGTTGCCATGGTAACCATGCAGTTGTGTTGCCATGGTAACCATGGGGTAGTGTTGCCATGGCAACCATGGGGTTGTGTTGCCATGGTATCCATGGGGTTGGTTTGCAATGGTTATCAGGCGGTTGTTTTGGAATGGCAATCATGGGGTAGTGTTGCCATGGTAACCATGGGGTTGGGTTGCCATGGCAACCACGGGGTTTGGTTGCTATGGTAACCATGGCGTTCTCTTGCCATGGTAACCATGGGGTTGTGTTGCCATGGTAACGATGGGGTTCTGTTGCCATGGTAACCGTGGGGTTGTGTTGCCATGGCAACCATGGGGTTGTGTTGCCATGGTAAGTATGGGGTTGGGTTGCAATGGTTATCAGGCGGTTCTTTTGGAATGGCAACCATGGAGTAGTGTTGCCATGGTAACCATGCGGTTGTGTTGCCATGGTAACCATGGGGTAGCGTTGCCATTGTAACCATGCGGTTGTGTTGCCATGGTAACCATGGGGTTGGGTTGCCATGGCAACCATGGGGTTGTGTTGCCATGGTAACCATGGCGTTTTAGTTGACATGGCAACTATGGGGTTGTGTTGCCATGGTAACCATGGGGTAGTGTTGCCATGGCAACCATGGGGTTGTGTTGCCATGGTAACGATGGGGTTGGGTTGCCATGGCAACCACGGGGTTGTGTTGCCATGAGAACCATGGGGTTGTGTTGCCATGGTAACCGTGGCGTTTAGTTGACATGGTAACGATGGGGTTGGGACCCATGGCAACCACGGGGTTGTGTTGCAATGGGAACCATGGGGTTATTTTGCCATGGTAACTGTGGGCTTGGGTTGCTATGGAAACTATGGGGTTTAGTTGCCATGGAAAACATGGGGTTGAGATGCCGTGGTAACCATGCAGTTGGGTTGCCGTGGTAACCATGCGGTTGTGTTGTTGTGGTAACCATGCGGTTGAGTTTCCATGGTAACCGTGGGGTTGGGTTGCCATGGCAACCACGGGGTTTGGTTGCTATGGTAACCATGGGGTTCCGTTGCCATGGTAACCATGGGGTTGGGTTTCCATGCCAAACATGGGGTTGTGTTGCCATGGTAACCATGGCGTTTAGTTGCCATGGCAACCATGGTGTTGCGTTTCCATGGTAACCATGCGGTAGTGTTGCCATGGCAACCATGGGGTTGTGTTGCCATGGTAACTATGGGGTTGGGTTGCAATGGTTATCAGGCGGTTCTTTTGGAATGGCAACCATGGGGTAGTGTTGCCATGGTAACCATGCGGTTGTGTTGCCATGGTAACCATGGGGTTTGGTTGCTATGGTTAGCATGGGGTTCTGTTGCCATCGTAAGCATGGGGTTGGGTTACCATGGCAACCATGGAGTTGTGTTGCGATGGTAACCATGGCGTTTAGTTGCCATGGCAACTATGGGGTTCTGTTGCCATGGTAACCATGGGGTAGTGTTGCCATGGCAACCATGGGGTTGTGTTGCCATGGTAACTATGGGGTTGGGTTGCAATGGTTATCAGGCGGTTCTTTTGGAATGGCAACCATGGGGTAGTTTTGCCATGGTAACCATGCGGTTGTGTTGCCATGGTAACCATGGGGTAGCGTTGCCATAGTAACCATGCGGTTGTGTTGCCATGGTAACCATGGGGTTGGGTTGCCATGGCAACCACGGGGTTTGGTTGCTATGGTAACCATGGCGTTCTCTTGCCATGGTAACCATGGGGTTGGGTTGCCATGGGAACCATGGGGTTCTGTTGCCATGGTAACCGTGGGGTAGTGTTGCCAGGGCAACCATGGGGTTGTGTAGCCATGGTAAGTATGGGGTTGGGTTGCAATGGTTATCAGGCGGTTCTTTTGGAATGGCAACCGTGGGGTAGTGTTGCCATGGTAACCATGCGGTTGTGTTGCCATGGTAACCATGGGGTAGCGTTGCAATAGTAACCATGCGGTTTTGTTGCCATGGTAACTATGCGGTTGGGTTGCCATGATAACCATGCGGTTGTGTTGCCATGGTAACCATGGGGTAGCTTTGCCATGGTAACCATGCGGTTGTGTTGCCATGGTAACCACGGGGTTGAGTTGCCATGGCAATCACGGTGTTGTGTTGCCATGGGAACCATGGCGTTTAGTTGCCATGGCAACTATGGGGTTCTGTTGCCATGGTAACCATGGGGTAGTGTTTCCATGGTAACCATGGGTTTGTGTTGCCATGGCAACGATGGGGTTTAGATGCCGTGGTAACCATGCAGTTGGGTTGTCGTGGTAACCATGCGGTTGTGTTGTTGTGGTAACCATGGGGGTCTGTTGCCATGGTAACCATGGGGTTGGGTTGCCATGCCAACCATGGGGTTGTGTTGCCAAGGTAACCATGGCGTTTGGTTGCCACGGCAACCATGGGGTTGCGTTTCCATGGTAACCATGGGGTAGTGTTGCCATAGTAACCATGCGGTTTTGTTGCCATGGTAACCATGGGGTTTGGTTGCTATGGTTAGCATGGGGTTCTGTTGCCATGGTAACCATGGGGTAGTGTTGCCATGGCAACCATGGGGTTGTGTTGCCATGGTAACTAATGGGTTGGGTTGCAATGGCAACCACGGGGTTGTGTTTCCATTGGAACCATGGGGTTGTGTTGCCATGGTAACTATGGGGTTGGTTTGCTATGGCAACTATGGCGTTTAGTTGCCATGGCAACCATGGGGTTGAGATGCCGTGGTAACCATGCAGTTGGGTTGCCGTGGTAACCATGCGGTTGTGTTGTTGTGGTAACCATGCGGTTGTGTTGCCATGGTAACCATGGGGTTGGGGTGCCATGGCAGCCATGGGGTTGGGTTGCCATGGCAACCACGGGGTTTGGTTGCTATGGTAACCATGGGGTTCTCTTGCCATGGTAACCATGGGGTTGGGTTGCCATGGCAACCATGGGGTTGTGTTGCCATGGTAACCATGGGGTTGGGTTGCCATGGTAACCATGCAGTTGTGTTGCCATGGCAACCATGGGGGTCTGTTGCCATGGTAACCATGGGGTTGGGTTGCCATGCCAACCATGGGGTTGTGTTGCCATGGTAACCATGGCGTTTAGTTGCCACGGCTACCATGGGGTTGCGTTTCCATGGTAAACATGGGGTAGTGTTGCCATGGTAACCATGGGGTTGTGTTGCCATGGTAACCATGGGGTAGCGTTGCCATAGTAACCATGCGGTTTTGTTGCCATGGTAACCATGCGGTTGGGTTGCCATGGTAACCATGCGGTTGTGTTGCCATGGTAACCACGGGGTTGGGTTCCCATGGCAACCACGGTGTTGTGTTGCCATGGGAACCATGGCGTTTAGTTGCCATGGCAACTATGGTGTTCTGTTGCCATGGTAACCACGGGGTAGTGTTTCCATGGTAACCATGGGGTTGTGTTGCCATAGCAACGATGGGGTTGAGATGCAGTGGTAACCATGCAGTTGGGTTGTCGTGGTAACCATGCGGTTGTGTTGTTGTGGTAACCATGCGTTTGTGTTGCCATGGTAACCATGGGGTTGGGTTGCCATGGCAACCACGGGGTTTGGTTGCTATGGTAACCATGGGGGTCTGTTGCCATGGTAACCATGGTGTTGGGTTGCCATGCCAACCATGGGGTTGTGTTGCCATGGTAACCATGGCGTTTAGTTGCCACGGCAACCATGGGGTTGCGTTTCCATGGTAACAATGGGGTAGTGTTGCCATGGCAACAATGGGGTTGGGTTGCCATGCCAACCATGGGGTTGTGTTGCCTTGGTAACCATGGCGTTTAGTTGCCACGGCAACCATGGGGTTGCGTTTCCATGGTAAACATGGGGTAGTGTTGCCATGGTAACCATGGGGTTGTGTTGCCATGGTAACTATGGGGTTGGGTTGCAATGGTTATCAGGCGGTTCTTTTGGAATGGCAACCATGGGGTTGTGTTGCCATGGTAACCATGGGGTTTGGTTGCTATGGTTAGCATGGGGTTCTGTTGCCATGGTAACAATGGGGTAGTGTTGACATGGGAACCATGGGGTAGTGTTGCCATTGTAACCATGCGGTTGTGTTGCCATGGTAACCATGGGGTTTGGTTGCTATGGTTAGCATGGGGTTCTGTTGCCATGGTAACCATGGGGTAGTGTTGCCATGGCAACCATGGGGTAGTGTTGCCATGGCAACCATGCGGTTGTGTTGCCATGGTAACCATGCAGTTGTGTTGCCATGGCAACCATGGGGTAGTGTTGCCATGGTAACCATGCGGTTGTGTTGCCATGGTAACCATGGGGTTTGGATTCTATGGTTATCATGGGGTTCTGTTGCCATCGTAACCATGGGGTTGGGTTGCCATGGGAACCATGGGGTTGTGTTGCCATGGTAACCATGGCGTTTAGTTGCCATGGCAACTATGGAGTTCTGTTGCCATGGTAACCATGGGGTAGTGTTGCCATGGCAACCATGGGGTTGTGTTGCCATGGTAACTATGGGGTTGGGTTGCAATGGTTATCAGGCGGTTCTTTTGGAATGGCTACCATGGGGTAGTGTTGCCATGGAAACCACGGGGTTGTGTTGCCATGGTAACCATGGGGTAGTGTTGCCATGGCAACCATGGGGTTGTGTTGCCATGGTAACTATGGGGTTGTGTTGCAATGGTTATCAGGCGGTTCTTTTGGAATGGCAATCATGGGGTAGTGTTGCCATGGTAACCATGCGGTTGTGTTGCCATGGTAACCATGGGGTTGGGTTGCCATGGCAACCACGGGGTTTGGTTGCTATGGTAACCATGGCGTTCTCTTGCCATGGTAACCATGGGGTTGGGGTGCCATGGTAACCATGGGGTTCTGTTGCCATGGTAACCATGGGGTTGTGTTGCCATAGCAACGATGGGGTTGAGATGCCGTGGTAACCATGCAGTTGGGTTGTCGTGGTAACCATGCGGTTGTGTTGTTGTGGTAACCATGCGTTTGTGTTGCCATGGCAACCACGGGGTTTGGTTGCTATGGTAACCATGGGGGTCTGTTGCCATGGTAACCATGGTGTTGGGTTGCCATGCCAACCATGGGGTTGTGTTGCCATGGTAACCATGGCGTTTAGTTGCCACGGCAACCATGGGGTTGCGTTTCCATGGTAACAATGGGGTAGTGTTGCCATGGCAACAATGGGGTTGGGTTGCCATGCCAACCATGGGGTTGTGTTGCCTTGGTAACCATGGCGTTTAGTTGCCACGGCAACCATGGGGTTGCGTTTCCATGGTAACCATGGGGTAGCGTTGCCATGGCAAGCATGGGGTTTTGTTGCCATGGTAACCATGGGGTTTGGTTGCTATGGTTAGCATGGGGTTCTGTTGCCATGGTAACCATGGGGTAGTGTTGCCATGGCAACCATGGGGTTGTGTTGCCATGGTAACTATGGGGTTGGGTTGCAATGGTTATCAGGCGGTTCTTTTGGAATGGCAATCATGGGGTAGTGTTGCCATGGTAACCATGCGGTTGTGTTGCCATGGTAACCATGGGGTTGGGTTGCCATGCCAACCACGGGGTTTGGTTGCTATGGTAACCATGGCGTTCTGTTGAAATGGTAACCATGCGGTTGTGTTGCCATGGTAACTATGGGGTTCTGTTGCCATGGTAACAATGGGGTAGTGTTGCCATGGCAACCATGGGGTTGTGTTGCCATGGTCAGTATGTGGTTTGGTTGCAATGGTTATCAGGCGGTTATTTTGGAATGGCTACCATGGGGTAGTGTTGCCATGGAAACCATGCAGTTGTGTTGCCATGGTAACCATGGGGTAGTGTTGCCATAGTAACTATGGGGTTGGGTTGCCATGGCAACCATGGGGTTGTGTTGCCATGGTTACCATGGCGTTTAGCTTCCATGGCAACTATGGGGTTCTGTTGCCATGGTAACCATGGTGTAGTGTTGCCATGGCAACCATGGGATTGTGTTGCCATGGTAAGTATGGGGTTGGGTTGCAATGGTTATCAGGCGGTTCTTTTGGAATGGCAACCATGGGGTAGTGTACCATGGTAACCATGGGGTTGGGTTGCCATGGCAACAGTGGGGTAGTGTTGCCATGGCAACATTGCGGTTGTGTTGCCATGGTAACCATGGGGTAGCGTTTCCATTGTAACCATGCGGTTGTGTTGCCATGGTAACCATGGGGTTGGGTTGCCATGGTAACCATGGGGTTGTGTTGCCATGGTAACGATGGGGTTGGGTTGCCATGGAAACCACGGGGTTGTGTTGCCATGAGAACCATGGGGTTGTGTTGCCATGGTAACCATGGAGTTTAGTTGCCATGGCAACTATGGGATACTGTTGCGATGGTAACCATGGGGTAGTGTTGCCATGGCAAACATGGGGTTGTGTTGCCATGGTAACGATGGGGTTGGGTTGCCATGGCAACCATGGGGTTGTATTGCCATGGTAACTATGGGGTTGGGTTGCTATGGCAACTATGGGGTTTAGTTGCCATGGCAACCATGCGGTTGAGATGCGGTGGTAACCATGCGGTTGTGTTGCCATGGGAACCATGGGGTAGTGTTGCCATGGCAACCATGGGGTTGTGTTGCCATGGTAACCATGGCGTTTTGTTGCCATGGCAACTATGGGGTTGTGTTGCCATGGTAACCATGGGGTAGTGTTTCCATGGCAACCATGGGGTTGAGTTGCCATGGTAACCATGCGGTTGTGTTGCCATGGTAACCATGGGGTTGGTTTGCAATGGCAACCACGGGGTTTGGTTGCTATGGTAACCATGGCGTTCTGTTGCCATGGTAACCATGGGGTTGTGTTCCCATGGTAACCATGGGGTTCTGTTGCCATGGTAACCATGGGGTAGTGTTGCCATGGCAACCATGGGGTTGTGTTGCCATGGTAAGTATGGGGTTGAGTTGCAATGGTTATCAGGCGGTTCTTTTGGAATGGCAACCATGCGGTAGTGTTGCCATGGTAACCATGCAGTTGTGTTGCCATGATAACCATGGGGTAGTGTTGCCATGGTAACCATGGGGTTGGGTTGCCATGGCAACCATGGGGTTGTGTTGCCATGGTAACCATGGCGTTTAGTTTCCATGGCAACTATGGGGTTCTGTTGCCATGGTAACCATGGGGTTGGGTTGCCTTGGCAACCATGGGGTTGTGTTGCCATGGTAACCATGCGGTTGTGTTGCCATGGTAACCATGCAGTTGTGTTGCCATGGCAACCATTGGGGTCTGTTGCCATGGTAACCATGGGGTTGGGTTGCCATGCCAACCATGGGGTTGCGTTTCCATGGTAACCATGGGGTAGTGTTGCCATGGCAACCATGGGGTTGTGGTGCCATGGTAACTATGGGGTTGGGTTGCAATGGTTATCAGGCGGTTCTTTTGGAATGGCAACCATGGGGTTGTGTTGCCATGGTAACCATGGGGTTTGGTTGCTATGGTTAGCATGGGGTTCTGTTGCCATGGTAACCATGGGGTAGTGTTTCCATGGGAACCATGCGGTTTTGTTGCCATGGTAACCATGCAGTTTTGTTGCCATGGCAACCATGGGGTAGTGTTGCCATGGTAACCATGCGGTTGTGTTGCCATGGTAACCATGGGGTTTGGTTGGTATGGTTAGCATGAAGTTTTGTTGCCATGGCAACCATGGGGTAGTGTTGCCATGGCAACCATGGGGTTGTGTTGCCATGGGAACCATGGCGTTTAGTTGCCATGGCAACTATGGGGTTCTGTTGCCATGGTAACCATGGGGTAGTGTTGCCATGGCAACCATGGGGTTGTGTTGCCATGGTAACTATGGGGTTGGGTCGCAATGGTTATCAGCCGGTTCTTTTGGAATGGCTACCATGGGGTAGTGTTGCCATGGTAACCATGGGGTTGGGTTGCCATGGCAACCATGCGGTTGTGTTGCCATGGTAACCATGGCGTTTATTTTCCATGGCAACTATGGGGTTCTGTTGCCATGGTAACCATGGGGTAGTGTTGCCATGGCAACCATGGTGTTGGGTTGCCATGGTAACGATGGGGTTGGGTTGCCATGGCAACTACGCGGTTTGGTTGCTATGGTAACCATGGGGTTCTGTTGCCATGGTAACCATGGCGTTTAGTTGCCATGGCAACTATGGGGTTCTGTTGCCATGGTAACCATGGGGTAGTGTTGCCATGGCAACCATGGGGTTGTGTTGCCATGGTAAGTGTGGGGTTGGGTTGCAATGGTTATCAGGCGGTTGTTTTGGAATGGCAACCATGGGGTTGTGTTGCCATGGTAATCATGCAGTTGTGTTGCCATGGTAACCATGGGGTAATGTTGCCATGGTAACCATGGGGTTGGGTTGCCATGGCAACCATGGGGTTGTGTTGCCATGGTAACCATGGCGTTTAGTTTCCATGGCAACTATGGGGTTCTGTTGCCATGGTAACCATGGGGTTGGGTTGCCATGGCAACCATGGGGTTGTGTTGCCATGGGAACCATGGGGTTTGGTTGGTATGGTTAGCATGGGGTTCTGTTTCCATCGTAACCATGGGGTTGGGTTGCCATGGCAACCATGGGGTTGTGTTGCCATGGGAACCATGGCGTTTAGTTGCCATGGCAACTATGGGGTTCTGTTGCCATGGTAACCATGGGGTAGTGTTGCCATGGCAACCATGGGGTTGTGTTGCCATGGTAACTATGGGGTTGGGTCGCAATGGTTATCAGCCGGTTCTTTTGGAATGGCTACCATGGGGTAGTGTTGCCATGGTAACCATGGGGTTGGGTTGCCATGGCAACCATGGGGTTGTGTTGCCATGGTAACCATGGCGTTTATTTTCCATGGCAACTATGGGGTTCTGTTGCCATGGTAAGCATGGGGTAGTGTTGCCATGGCAACCATGGTGTTGGGTTGCCATGGTAACGATGGGGTTGGGTTGCCATGGCAACTACGCGGTTTGGTTGCTATGGTAACCATGGGGTTCTGTTGCCATGGTAACCATGGCGTTTAGTTGCCATGGCAACTATGGGGTTCTGTTGCCATGGTAACCATGGGGTAGTGTTGCCATGGCAACCATGGGGTTGTGTTGCCATGGTAAGTGTGGGGTTGGGTTGCAATGGTTATCAGGCGGTTGTTTTGGAATGGCAACCATGGGGTTGTGTTGCCATGGTAATCATGCAGTTGTGTTGCCATGGTAACCATGGGGTAATGTTGCCATGGTAACCATGGGGTTGGGTTGCCATGGCAACCATGGGGTTGTGTTGCCATGGTAACCATGGCGTTTAGTTTCCATGGCAACTATGGGGTTCTGTTGCCATGGTAACCATGGGGTTGATTTGCCATGGTAACCATGGCGTTTAGTTGCCATGGCAACTATGGGGTTCTGTTGCCATGGTAACCATGGGGTAGTGTTGCCATGGCAACCATGCGGTTGTGTTGCCATGGTAACCATGGGGTTGGGTTGCCATGGCAACCATGGTGTTGTGTTGCCATGGTAACGATGGGGTTGGGTTGCCATGGAAACCACGGGGTTGTGTTGCCATGAGAACCATGGGGTTGTGTTGCCATGGTAACCACGGAGTTTAGTTGCCATGGCAACTATGGGATACTGTGGCCATGGTAACCATGGGGTAGTGTTTCCATGGCAAACATGGGGTTGTGTTGCCATGGTAACGATGGGGTTGGGTTGCCATGGCAACCATGGGGTTGTGTTGCCATGGTAACTATGGGGTTGGGTTGCTATGGCAACTATGGGGTAGTGTTGCCATGGGAACCATGGGGTAGTGTTTCCGTGGTAACCATGCGGTTGTGTTGCCATGGTAACCATGGGGTAGTGTTGCCATGGCAACCATGGGGTTGTGTTGCCATGGTAACCATCCGGTTGTGTTGCCATGGTAACCATGGGGTTGGGTTGCCATGGCAACCACGGGGTTTGGTTGCTATGGTAACCATGGCGTTCTGTTGCCATGGTAACCATGGCGTTTATTTTCCATGGAAACTATGGGGTTGTGTTGCCATGGTAACCATGGGGTTGTGTTGCCATGGCAACTACGCGGTTTGGTTGCTATGGTTACCATGGGGTTCTGTTGCCATGGTAGCCATGGAGTAGTGTTGCCATGGCAACCATGGGGTTGTGTTGCCATGGTAAGTATGGGGTTGGGTTGCAATGGTTATCAGGCGGTTCTTTTGGAATGGAAACCATGGGGTAGTGTTGCCATGGTAACCATGCAGTTGTGTTGCCACGGTAACCATGGATAATGTGTTGCCATGGTAACCATGGGGTTGGGTTGCCATGGCAACCATGGGGTTGTGTTGCCATGGTAACCATGGCGTTTAGTGTCCATGGCAACTATGGGGTTCTCTTGCCATGGTAACCATGGGGTAGTGTTGCCATGGCAATCATGCGGTTGTGTTGCCATGGTAACCATGGGGTTGGGTTGCCATGGCAACCACGCGGTTTGGTTGCTATGGTAACCATGGGGTTCTGTTGCCATGGTAACCATGGGGTTGGGTTGCCATGGTAACCATGGCGGTTATTTGCCATGGCAACTATGGGGTTGTGTTGCCATGGTAACCATGGGGTAGTGTTGCCATGGCAACCATGGGGTTGTGTTGCCATGGTAACCATGCGGTTGTGTTGCCATGGTAACCATGGAGTCTGGTTGCAATGGCAACCACGCGGTTTGGTTGCTATGGTAACCATGGGGTTCTGTTGCCATGGTAACCATGGGGTTGGGTTGCCATGTTAACCATGGCGTTTAGTTGCCATGGCAACAATGGAGTTCTGTTTCCATGGTAACCATGGGGTAGTGTTGCCATGGACACCATGGGGTTGTGTTGCCATGGTAACTATGGGGTTGGGTTGCAATGGTTATCAGGCAGTTCTTTTGGAATGGCAATCATGGGGTAGTTTTGCCATGGTAACCATGCGGTTGTGTTGCCATGGTAACCATGGGGTTGTGTTGCCATGGTAACGATGGGGTTTGGTTGCCATGGAAACCACGGGGTTGTGTTGCCATGAGAACCATGGGGTTGTGCTGCCATGGTAACCATGGAGTTTAGTTGCCATGGGAACTATGGGATACTGTTGCCATGGGAACCATGGGGTTGTGTTGCCATGGGAACCATGGCGTTTAGTTTCCATGGGAACTATGGGGTTCTGTTGCCATGGTAACCATGGGGTAGTGTTGCCATGGCAACCATGGGGTTGTGTTGCCATGGTAACTATGGGGTTGGGTTGCAATGGTTATCAGGCGGTTCTTTTGGAATGGAAACCATGGGGTAGTGTTGCCATGGTAACCATGCGGTTGTGTTGCCATGGTAACCATGGGTAGCGTTGCCATGGTAACCATGCGGTTGTGTTGCCATGGTAACCATGGGGTTGGGTTGCCATGGCAACCACGGCGTTGTGTTGCCATGGGAACCATGGCGTTTAGTTGCCATGGCAACCATGCGGTTGTGTTGCCATGGTAACTATGGGGTTGGGTTGCAATGGTTATCAGGCGGTTCTTTTGGAATGGAAACCATGGGGTAGTGTTGCCATGGTAACCATGCGGTTGTGTTGCCATCGTAACCATGGGGTAGCGTTTCCATTGTAACCATGCGGTTGTGTTGCCATGGTAACCATGGGGTTGGGTTGCCATGGCAACCATGGGGTTGGGTTGCCATGGAAACCACGGGGTTGTGTTGCCATGAGAACCATGGGGTTGTGTTGCCATGGTAACCATGGGGTTGGGTTGCCATGGTAACCATGGGGTTGGGTTGCCATGGCAACCACGGGGTTTGGTTGCTATGGTAACCATGGCGTTCTGTTGCCATGGTAACCATGGGGTTGTGTTGCCATGGTAACGATGGGGTTGAGTTGCCATGGCAACTATGGGGTTCTGTTGCCATGGTAACCATGGGGTAGTGTTGCCATGGCAACCATGGGGTTGTGTTGCCATGGTAACTATGGGGTTGGGTTGCAATGGTTATCAGGCGGTTGTGTTGCCATGGCAACCATGCGGTTGTGTTGCCTTGGTAACCATGGGGTAGCATTTCCATTGTAACCATGCGGCTGTGTTGCCATGGAAACCACGGGGTTGTGTTGCCATGAGAACCGTGGGGTTGTGTTGCCATGGTAACCATGGAGTTTAGTTGCCATGGCAACTATGGGATACTGTTGCCATGGTAACCATGGGGTAGTGTTGCCATGGCAAACATGGGGTTGTGTTGCCATGGTAACGATGGGGTTCGGTTGCCATGGCAACCATGGGGTTGTGTTGCCATGGTAACTATGGGGTCGGGTTGCTATGGCAACTATGGGGTTTAGTTGCCATGGCAACCATGCGGTTGAGATGCCGTGGTAACCATGCGGTTGTGTTGCCATGGGAACAATGGGGTAGTGTTGCCATGGCAACCATGGGGTTGTGTTGCAATGGTAACCATGCGGTTGTGTTGCCATGGTAACCATGGGGTTGGGTTGCCATGGCAACCACGGGGTTTTGTTGCTATGGTAACCATGGCGTTCTGTTGCCATGGTAACCATGGGGTTGTGTTGCCATGGTAACAATGGGGTTCTGTTGCCATGGTAACCATGGGGTAGTGTTGCCATGGCAACCATGGGGTTGTGTTGCCATGGTAAGTATGGGGTTGGGTTGCAATGGTTATCAGGCGGTTCTTTTGGAATGGAAACCATGGGGTAGTGTTGCCAAGGTAACCATGCAGTTGTGTTGCCATGGTAACCATGGGGTAGTGTTATCATGGTAACCATGGGGTTGGGTTGCCATGGCAACCATGGGGTTGTGTTGCCATGGTAACCATGGCGTTTATTTTCCATGGCAACTATGGGGTTCTGTTGCCATGGTAACCATGGGGTAGTTTTGCCATGGCAACCATGGGGTTGTGTTGCCAAGGTAATGATGGGGTTGGGTTGCCATGCCAACTACGCGGTTTGGTTGCTATGGTACAATGGGGTTCTGTTCCATGGTAACCATGGGGTAGTGTTGCCATGGCAACCATGGGGTTGTGTTGCCATGGTAAGTATGGGGTTGGGTTGCAATGGTTATCAGGCGGTTCTTTTGGAATGGCAACCATGGGGTAGTGTTGCCATGGTAACCATGCAGTTGTGTTGCCATGGTAACCATGGGGTAGTGTTGCCATGGTAACCATGGGGTTGGGTTGCCATGGCAACCATGGGGTTGTGTTGCCATGGTAACCATGGCGTTTATTTTCCATGGCAACTATGGGGTTCTGTTGCCATGGTAACCATGGGGTAGTGTTGCCATGGCAACCATGCGGTTGTGTTGCAATGGTTATCAGGCGGTTCTTTTGGAAAGGCAACCATGGGGTAGTGTTGCCATGGTAACCATGCGGTTGTGTTGCCGTGGTAACCATAGGGTAGCATTTCCATTGTAACCATGCGGTTGTGTTGCCATGGTAACCATGGGGTTGGGTTGCCATGGCAACCATGGGGTTGTGTTCCCATGGTAACGATGGGGTTTGGTTGCCATGGAAACCACGGGGTTGTGTTGCCATGAGAACCATGGGGTTGTGCTGCCATGGTAACCATGGAGTTTAGTTGCCATGGCAACTATGGGATTCTGTTGCCATGGCAACCATGGGGTTGTGTTGCCATGGTAACCATGGCGTTTAGTTTCCATGGGAACTATGGGGTTCTGTTGCCATGGTAACCATGGGGTAGTGTTGCCATGGCAACCATGCGGTTGTGTTGCCACGGTAACCATGGGGTTGGGTTGCCATGGCAACCACGCGGTTTGGTTGCTATGGTAACCATGGGGTTCTGTTGCCATGGTAACCATGGGGTTGGGTTGCCATGGTAACCATGGCGTTTAGTTTCCATGGGAACTATGGGGTTCTGTTGCCGTGGTAACCATGGGGTAGTGTTGCCATGGCAACCATGGGGTTGTGTTGCCATGGTAACTATGGGGTTGGGTTGCAATGGTTATCAGGCGGTTCTTTTGGAATGGCAACCATGGGGTAGTGTTGCCATGGTAACCATGCGGTTGTGTTGCCATGGTAACCATGGGTAGCGTTGCCATGGTAACCATGCGGTTGTGTTGCCATGGTAACCATGGGGTTGGGTTGCCATGGCAACCACGGCGTTGTGTTGCCATGGGAACCATGGCGTTTAGTTGCCATGGCAACTATGGGGTTCTGTTGCCATGGTAACCATGGCGTTTAGTTGCCATGGCAACCATGCGGTTGTGTTGCCTTGGTAACCATGGGGTAGCGTTTCCATTGTAACGATGCAGTTGTGTTGCCATGGTAACCATGGGGTTGGGTTGCCATGGCAACCATGGGGTTGTGTTGCCATGGTAACCATGGCGTTTAGTTGCCATGGTAACGATGGGGTTGGGTTGCCATGGAAACCACGGGGTTGTGTTGCCATGAGAACCATGGGGTTGTGTTGCCATGGTAACCATGGAGTTTAGTTGCCATGGCAACTATGGGATACTGTTGCCATGGTAACAATGGGGTACTGTTGCCATGGCAAACATGGGGTTGTGTTGCCATGGTAACGATGGGGTTGAATTGCCATGGCAACCATGGGGTTGTGTTGCCATGGTAACTATGGGGTTGGGTTGCTATGGCAACTATGGGGTTTAGTTGCCATGGCAACCATGCGGTTGAGATGCCGTGGTAACCATGCGGTTGTGTTGCCATGGTAACCATGGGGTAGTGTTGCCATGGCAACCATGGGGTTGTGTTGCCATGGTAACCATGGCGTTTAGTTGCCATGGCAACTATGGTGTTGTGTTGCCATGGTAACCATGGGGTAGTGTTTCCATGGCAACCATGGGGTTGTGTTGCAATGGTAACCATGCGGTTGTGTTGCCATGGTAAACCATGGGGTAGGGTTGCCATGGCAACCACGGGGTTTGGTTGCTATGGTAACCATGGCGTTCTGTTGCCATGGCAACCATGGGGTTGTGTTGCCATGGTAACCATGGGGTTCTGTTGCCATGGTAACCATGGGGTAGTGTTGCCATGGCAACCATGGGGTTGGGTTGCAATGGTTATCAGGCGGTTCTTTTGGAATGGCAACCATGGGGTTGTGTTGCCATGGTAACCATGGGGTTTGGTTGCTATGGTTAGCATGGGGTTCTGTTGCCATGGTAACCATGGGGTAGTGTTTCCATGGGAACCATGCGGTTTTGTTGCCATGGTAACCATGCAGTTTTGTTGCCATGGCAACCATGGGGTAGTGTTGCCATGGTAACCATGCGGTTGTGTTGCCATGGTAACCATGGGGTTTGGTTGGTATGGTTAGCATGGGGTTCTGTTGCCTTCGTAACCATGGGGTTGGGTTGCCATGGCAACCATGGGGTTGTGTTGCCATGGGAACCATGGCGTTTAGTTGCCATGGCAACTATGGGGTTCTGTTGCCATGGTAACCATGGGGTAGTGTTGCCATGGCAACCATGGGGTTGTGTTGCCATGGTAACTATGGGGTTGGGTCGCAATGGTTATCAGCCGGTTCTTTTGGAATGGCTACCATGGGGTAGTGTTGCCATGGTAACCATGGGGTTGGGTTGCCATGGCAACCATGGGGTTGTGTTGCCATGGTAACCATGGCGTTTATTTTCCATGGCAACTATGGGGTTCTGTTGCCATGGTAACCATGGGGTAGTGTTGCCATGGCAACCATGGTGTTGGGTTGCCATGGTAACGATGGGGTTGTGTTGCCATGGCAACTACGCGGTTTGGTTGCTATGGTAACCATGGGGTTCTGTTGCCATGGTAACCATGGGGTTGGGTTGCCATGGTAACCATGGCGTTTAGTTGCCATGGCAACTATGGGGTTCTGTTGCCATGGTAACCATGGGGTAGTGTTGCCATGGCAACCATGGGGTTGTGTTGCCATGGTAAGTGTGGGGTTGGGTTGCAATGGTTATCAGGCGGTTTTTTTGGAATGGCAACCATGGGGTTGTGTTGCCATGGTAATCATGCAGTTGTGTTGCCATGGTAACCATGGGGTAATGTTGCCATGGTAACCATGGGGTTGGGTTGCCATGGCAACCATGGGGTTGTGTTGCCATGGTAACCATGGCGTTTAGTTTCCATGGCAACTATGGGGTTCTGTTGCCATGGTAACCATGGGGTTGGTTTGCCATGGTAACCATGGCGTTTAGTTTCCATGGCAACTATGGGGTTCTGTTGCCATGGTAACCATGGGGTAGTGTTGCCATGGCAACCATGCGGTTGTGTTGCCATGGTAACCATGGGGTTGGGTTGCCATGGCAACCATGGTGTTGTGTTGCCATGGTAACGATGGGGTTGGGTTGCCATGGAAACCACGGGGTTGTGTTGCCATGAGAACCATGGGGTTGTGTTGCCATGGTAACCACGGAGTTTAGTTGCCATGGCAACTATGGGATACTGTGGCCATGGTAACCATGGGGTAGTGTTTCCATGGCAAACATGGGGTTGTGTTGCCATGGTAACGATGGGGTTGGGTTGCCATGGCAACCATGGGGTTGTGTTGCCATGGTAACTATGGGGTTGGGTTGCTATGGCAACTATGGGGTAGTGTTGCCATGGGAACCATGGGGTAGTGTTTCCGTGGTAACCATGCGGTTGTGTTGCCATGGTAACCATGGGGTAGTGTTGCCATGGCAACCATGGGGTTGTGTTGCCATGGTAACCATCCGGTTGTGTTGCCATGGTAACCATGGGGTTGGGTTGCCATGGCAACCACGGGGTTTGGTTGCTATGGTAACCATGGCGTTCTGTTGCCATGGTAACCATGGCGTTTATTTTCCATGGAAACTATGGGGTTGTGTTGCCATGGTAACCATGGGGTTGTGTTGCCATGGCAACTACGCGGTTTGGTTGCTATGGTTACCATGGGGTTCTGTTGCCATGGTAGCCATGGGGTAGTGTTGCCATGGCAACCATGGGGTTGTGTTGCCATGGTAAGTATGGGGTTGGGTTGCAATGGTTATCAGGCGGTTCTTTTGGAATGGAAACCATGGGGTAGTGTTGCCATGGTAACCATGCAGTTGTGTTGCCACGGTAACCATGGATAATGTGTTGCCATGGTAACCATGGGGTTGGGTTGCCATGGCAACCATGGGGTTGTTTTGCCATGGTAACCATGGCGTTTAGTGTCCATGGCAACTATGGGGTTCTCTTGCCATGGTAACCATGGGGTAGTGTTGCCATGGCAACCATGCGGTTGTGTTGCCATGGTAACCATGGGGTTGGGTTGCCATGGCAACCACGCGGTTTGGTTGCTATGGTAACCATGGGGTTCTGTTGCCATGGTAACCATGGGGTTGGGTTGCCATGGTAACCATGGCGGTTATTTGCCATGGCAACTATGGGGTTGTGTTGCCATGGTAACCATGGGGTAGTGTTGCCATGGCAACCATGGGGTTGTGTTGCCATGGTAACCATGCGGTTGTGTTGCCATGGTAACCATGGAGTCTGGTTGCAATGGCAACCACGCGGTTTGGTTGCTATGGTAACCATGGGGTTCTGTTGGCATGGTAACCATGGGGTTGGGTTGCCATGTTAACCATGGCGTTTAGTTGCCATGGCAACAATGGAGTTCTGTTTCCATGGTAACCATGGGGTAGTGTTGCCATGGCAACCATGGGGTTGTGTTGCCATGGTAACTATGGGGTTGGGTTGCAATGGTTATCAGGCAGTTCTTTTGGAATGGCAATCATGGGGTAGTTTTGCCATGGTAACCATGCGGTTGTGTTGCCATGGTAACCATGGGGTTGTGTTGCCATGGTAACGATGGGGTTTGGTTGCCATGGAAACCACAAGGTTGTGTTGCCATGAGAACCATGGGGTTGTGCTGCCATTGTAACCATGGAGTTTAGTTGCCATGGGAACTATGGGATACTGTTGCCATGGGAACCATGGGGTTGTGTTGCCATGGGAACCATGGCGTTTAGTTTCCATGGGAACTATGGGGTTCTGTTGCCATGGTAACCATGGGGTAGTGTTGCCATGGCAACCATGGGGTTGTGTTGCCATGGTAACTATGGGGTTGGGTTGCAATGGTTATCAGGCGGTTCTTTTGGAATGGAAACCATGGGGTAGTGTTGCCATGGTAACCATGCGGTTGTGTTGCCATGGTAACCATGGGTAGCGTTGCCATGGTAACCATGCGGTTGTGTTGCCATGGTAACCATGGGGTTGGGTTGCCATGGCAACCACGGCGTTGTGTTGCCATGGGAACCATGGCGTTTAGTTGCCATGGCAACCATGCGGTTGTGTTGCCATGGTAACTATGGGGTTGGGTTGCAATGGTTATCAGGCGGTTCTTTTGGAATGGAAACCATGGGGTAGTGTTGCCATGGTAACCATGCGGTTGTGTTGCCATCGTAACCATGGGGTAGCGTTTCCATTGTAACCATGCGGTTGTGTTGCCATGGTAACCATGGGGTTGGGTTGCCATGGCAACCATGGGGTTGGGTTGCCATGGAAACCACGGGGTTGTGTTGCCATGAGAACCATGGGGTTGTGTTGCCATGGTAACCATGGGGTTGGGTTGCCATGGTAACCATGGGGTTGTGTTGCCATGGTAACGATGGGGTTGAGTTGCCATGGCAACTATGGGGTTCTGTTGCCATGGTAACCATGGGGTAGTGTTGCCATGGCAACCATGGGGTTGTGTTGCCATGGTAACTATGGGGTTGGGTTGCAATGGCTATCAGGCGGTTGTGTTGCCATGGCAACCATGCGGTTGTGTTGCCTTGGTAACCATGGGGTAGCGTTTCCATTGTAACCATGCGGCTGTGTTGCCATGGAAACCACGGGGTTGTGTTGCCATGAGAACCGTGGGGTTGTGTTGCCATGGTAACCATGGAGTTTAGTTGCCATGGCAACTATGGGATACTGTTGCCATGGTAACCATGGGGTAGTGTTGCCATGGCAAACATGGGGTTGTGTTGCCATGGTAACGATGGGGTTCGGTTGCCATGGCAACCATGGGGTTGTGTTGCCATGGTAACTATGGGGTCGGGTTGCTATGGCAACTATGGGGTTTAGTTGCCATGGCAACCATGCGGTTGAGATGCCGTGGTAACCATGCGGTTGTGTTGCCATGGGAACAATGGGGTAGTGTTGCCATGGCAACCATGGGGTTGGGTTGCCATGGCAACCATGGGGTTGGGTTGCCATGGCAACCACGGGGTTTTGTTGCTATGGTAACCATGGCGTTCTGTTGCCATGGTAACCATGGGGTTGTGTTGCCATGGTAACAATGGGGTTCTGTTGCCATGGTAACCATGGGGTAGTGTTGCCATGGCAACCATGGGGTTGTGTTGCCATGGTAAGTATGGGGTTGGGTTGCAATGGTTATCAGGCGGTTCTTTTGGAATGGAAACCATGGGGTAGTGTTGCCAAGGTAACCATGCAGTTGTGTTGCCATGGTAACCATGGGGTAGTGTTACCATGGTAACCATGGGGTTGGGTTGCCATGGCAACCATGGGGTTGTGTTGCCATGGTAACCATGGCGTTTATTTTCCATGGCAACTATGGGGTTCTGTTGCCATGGTAACCATGGGGTAGTTTTGCCATGGCAACCATGGGGTTGTGTTGCCAAGGTAACGATGGGGTTGGGTTGCCATGGCAACCACGCGGTTTGGTTGCTATGGTAACCATGGGGTTCTCTTGCCATGGTAACCATGGGGTTGGGTTGCCATGGTAACCATGGCGTTTAGTTGCCATGGCAACTATGGGGTTCTGTTGCCATGGTAACCATGGGGTAGTGTTGCCATGGCAACCATGGGGTTGTGTTGCCATGGTAACTATGGGGTTGCGTTGCAATGGTTATCAGGCGGTTCTTTTGGAAAGGCAACCATGGGGTAGTGTTGCCATGGTAACCATGCGGTTGTGTTGCCGTGGTAACCATAGGGTAGCATTTCCATTGTAACCATGCGGTTGTGTTGCCATGGTAACCATGGGGTTGGGTTGCCATGGCAACCATGGGGTTGTGTTGCCATGGTAACGATGGGGTTTGGTTGCCATGGAAACCACGGGGTTGTGTTGCCATGAGAACCATGGGGTTGTGCTGCCATGGTAACCATGGAGTTTAGTTGCCATGGCAACTATGGGATACTGTTGCCATGGCAACCATGGGGTTGTGTTGCCATGGTAACCATGGCGTTTAGTTTCCATGGGAACTATGGGGTTCTGTTGCCATGGTAACCATGGGGTAGTGTTGCCATGGCAACCATGCGGTTGTGTTGCCACGGTAACCATGGGGTTGGGTTGCCATGGCAACCACGCGGTTTGGTTGCTATGGTAACCATGGGGTTCTGTTGCCATGGTAACCATGGGGTTGGGTTGCCATGGTAACCATGGCGTTTAGTTTCCATGGGAACTATGGGGTTCTGTTGCCATGGTAACCATGGGGTAGTGTTGCCATGGCAACCATGGGGTTGTGTTGCCATGGTAACTATGGGGTTGGGTTGCAATGGTTATCAGGCGGTTCTTTTGGAATGGCAACCATGGGGTAGTGTTGCCATGGTAACCATGCGGTTGTGTTGCCATGGTAACCATGGGTAGCGTTGCCATGGTAACCATGCGGTTGTGTTGCCATGGTAACCATGGCGTTTAGTTGCCATGGCAACTATGGGGTTCTGTTGCCATGGTAACCATGGCGTTTAGTTGCCATGGCAACCATGCGGTTGTGTTGCCTTGGTAACCATGGGGTAGCGTTTCCATTGTAACGATGCAGTTGTGTTGCCATGGTAACCATGGGGTTGGGTTGCCATGGCAACCATGGGGTTGTGTTGCCATGGTAACCATGGCGTTTAGTTGCCATGGTAACGATGGGGTTGGGTTGCCATGGAAACCACGGGGTTGTGTTGCCATGAGAACCATGGGGTTGTGTTGCCATGGTAACCATGGAGTTTAGTTGCCATGGCAACTATGGGATACTGTTGCCATGGTAACAATGGGGTACTGTTGCCATGGCAAACATGGGGTTGTGTTGCCATGGTAACGATGGGGTTGAATTGCCATGGCAACCATGGGGTTGTGTTGCCATGGTAACTATGGGGTTGGGTTGCTATGGCAACTATGGGGTTTAGTTGCCATGGCAACCATGCGGTTGAGATGCCGTGGTAACCATGCGGTTGTGTTGCCATGGTAACCATGGGGTAGTGTTGCCATGGTAACCATGGGGTTCTGTTGCCATGGTAACCATGGGGTAGTGTGTCCATGGCAACCATGGGGTTGTGTTGCCATGGTAACCATGGGGTTGGGTTGCAATGGTTATCAGGCGGTTCTTTTGGAATGGCAACCATGGGGTAGTGTTGCCATGGTAACCATGCAGTTGTGTTGCCATGGTAACCATGGGGTAGTGTTGCCATGGTAACCATGGGGTTGGGTTGCCATGGCAACCATGGGGTTGTGTTGCCATGGTAACCATGGCGTTTATTTCCATGGCAACTATGGGGTTGGGTTGCCATGGTAACCATGGGGTAGTGTTGCCATCGCAACCATGGGGTTGTGTTGCCATGGTAACGATGGGGTTGGGTTACCATGGCAACTACGCGGTTTGGTTGCTATGGTAACCATGGGGTTCTGTTGCCATGGTAACCATGGGGTAGTGTTGCCATGGCAACCATGGGGTTGTGTTGCCATGGTAACCACGCGGTTTGGTTGCTATGGTAACCATGGGGTTGGGTTGCCATGGCAACCATGGGGTTGTGTTGCCATGGTAACCATGGCGTTTAGTTGCCATGGCAACTATGGGGTTCTGTTGCCATGGTAACCATGGGGTAGTGTTGCCATGGCAACCATGGGGTTGTGTTGCCATGGTAACTATGGGGTTGGGTTGCAATGGTTATCAGGCGGTTCTTTTGGAATGGCAACCATGGGGTAGTGTTGCCATGGTAACCATGCGGTTGTGCTGCCATGGCAACCATGGGGTAGCGTTTCCATTGTAACCATGCGGTTGTGTTGCCATGGTAACCATGGGGTTGGGTTGCCATGGCAACCATGGGGTTGTGTTGCCATGGTAACGATGGGGTTTGGTTGCCATGGAAACCACGGGGTTGTGTTGCCATGAGAACCATGGGGTTGTGTTGCCATGGTAACCATGGAGTTTAGTTGCCATGGCAACTATGTGATACTGTTGCCATGGTAACGATGGGGTAGTGTTGCCATGGTAACTATGGGGTTGGGTTGCAATGGTTATCAGGCGGTTCTTTTGGAATGGCAATCATGGGGTAGTGTTGCCATGGTAACCATGCGGTTGTGTTGCCATGGTAACCATGGGGTTGGGTTGCCATGGCAACCACGGGGTTTGGTTGCTATGGTAACCATGGCGTTCTGTTGCCATGGTAACCATGCGGTTGGGTTGCCATGGTAACCATGGTGTTCTGTTGCCATGGTAACCATGGGGTAGTGTTGCCATGGCAATCATGGGGTTGTGTTGCCATGGTAAGTATGGGGTTGGGTTGCAATGGTTATCAGGCGGTTCTTTTCGAATGGCAACCATGGGGTAGTGTTGCCATGGTAACCATGCGGTTGTGTTGCCATGGTAACCATGGGGTAGCGTTGCCATGGTAACCATGCGGTTGTGTTGCCATGGTAACCGTGGGGTTTGGTTGCTATGGTTAGCATGGGGTTCTGTTGCCATCGTAACCATGGGGTAGTGTTGCCATGGCAACCATGGGGTAGTGTTGCCATGGCAACCATGGGGTTGTGTTGCCATGGTAAGTATGGGGTTGGGTTGCAATGGTTATCAGGCGGTTCTTTTGGAATGGCAATCATGGGGTAGTGTTGCCATGGTAACCATGCTGTTGTGTTGCCATTGTAACCATGGGGTTGGGTTGCCATGGCAACCACGGTGTTTGGTTGCTATGGTAACCATGGCGTTCTGTTGCCATGGTAACCATGGGGTTTGGTTGCCATCGTAACCATGGGGCAGCGTTGCCATGGTAACCATGCGGTTGTGTTGCCATGGTAACCATGGGGTAGCGTTGCCATGGTAACCATGCGGTTGTGTTGCCATGGTAACCATGGGGTTGGGTTGCCATGGCAACCACGGCGTTGTGTTGCCATGGGAACCATGGCGTTTAGTTGCCATAGCAACTATGGGGTTCTGTTGCTATGGTAACCATGGGGTAGTGTTGCCATGGCAACCATGGGGTTGTGTTGCCATGGTAACTATGGGGTTGGGTTACTATGGAAACTATGGGGTTTAGTTGCCATGGCAACCATGGGGTAGTGTTGCCATGGTAACCATGCGGTTGTGTTGCCATGGTAACCACGGGGTTTGGTTGCTATGGTTAGCATGGGGTTCTGTTGCCATCGTAACCATGGAATTGTGTTGCCACGGCAACCATTGGGTTGTGTTGCCATGGTAACCATGGCGTTTAGTTGCCATGGCAACTAGGGGGTTCTGTTGCCATGGTAACCATGGGGTAGTGTTGCCATGGCAACCATGGGGTTGTGTTGCCGTGGTAACGATGGGGATGGGTTGCCATGGCAACCACGGGGTTGTGTTGCCATGGGAACCATGGTGTAGTGTTGCCATGGTAACGACGGGTTGGGTTGCCATGGCAACCATGGGGTTCTGTTGCCATGGTAACCATGGCGCTTAGTTGCCATGGCAACTATGGGATACTGTTTCCATGGTAACCATGGGGTAGTGTTGCCAAGGCAACCATGGGGTTGTGTTGCCATGGTAACGATGGGGTTGGGTTGCCATGGCAACCACGGGGTTGTGTTGCCATGGGAACCATGGGGTTGTGTTGCCATGGTAACTATGGGGTTGGGTTGCTATGGCAACTATGGGGTTTAGTTGCCATGGCAACCATGGGGTCGAGATGCCGTGGTAACCATGCAGTTGGGTTGCCATGGCAACCATGCGGTTGAGATGCCGTGGTAACGATGCGTTTGTGTTTCCATGGTAACCATGGGGTTGGGTTTCCATGGCAACCATGGGGTTGTGTTGCCATGGTAACCATGGCGTTTAGTTGCCATGGCAACTATGGGGTTCTGTTGCCATGGTAACCATGGGTTTGTGTTGCCATGGTTACTATGGGGTTGGGTTACAATGGTTATCAGGCGGTTCTATTGGAATGGCAATCATGGGGTACTGTTGCCATGGTAACCATGCGGTTGTGTTGCCATGGTAACCATGTGGTTGTGTTGCCATGGCAACCACGGGGTTTGGTTGCTATGGTAACCATGGCGTTCTGTTGCCATGGTAACCATGCGGTTGAGTTGCCATGGTAACCATGAGGTTCTGCTGCCATGGTAACCATGGGGTAGTGTTGCCATGGCAACCATGGGGTTGTGTTGCCATGGTAAGTATGGGGTTGGGTTGCAATGATTATCAGGCCGTTCTTTTGGAATGGCAACCATGGGGTAGTGTCGCCATGGTAACCATGCGATTGTGTTGCCATGGTAACCATGGGGTAGCGTTTCCATGGTAACCATGCGGTTGTGTTGCCATGGTAACCATGGGAGAGTGTTGCCATGGCAACCACGGCGTTGTGTTGCCATGGGAACCATGGCGTTTAGTTGCCATAGTAACTATGGGGTTCTGTTGCTATGGTAACCAAGGGGTAGTGTTGCCATGGCAACCATGGGGTTGTGTTGCCATGGTAACTATGGGGTTTGGTTACTATGGAAACTATGGGGTTTAGTTGCCATGGTAACCATGGGGTAGTGTTGCCATGGTAACCATGCGGTTGTTTTGCCATGGTAACCATGGCGTTTAGTTGCCATGGCAACTATGGGGTTCTGTTGCCATGGTAACCATGGGGTAGTGTTGCCATGGCAACCATGGGGTTGTGTTGCCATGGTAACCATGGGGTAGTGTTGCCATGGCAACCATGGGGTTGTGTTGCCGTGGTAACGATGGGGTTGGCTTGCCATGGCAACCACGGGGTTGTGTTGCCATGGGAACCATGGGGTTGTGTTGCCATGGTAACCATGGCGTTTATTTACCATGGTAACCATGGGTTTGGGTTGCCATGGCAACCACGGGGTTGTGTTGCCATGGGAACCATGGGGTTGTGTTGCCATGGTAACCATGCGTTTGTGTTGCCATGGTAACCATGGGGTAGCGTTGCCATGGTAACCATGCGGTTGTGTTGCCATGGTAACCATGGGGTTGGGTTGCCATGGCAACCACGGCGTTGTGTTGCCATGGGAACCATGGCGTTTAGTTGCCATAGTAACTATGGGGTTCTGTTGCTTTGGTAACCATGGGGTAGTGTTGCCATCCAACCATGGGGTTGTGTTGCCATGGTAACTATGGGGTTTGGTTACTATGGAAACTATGGGGTTTAGTTGCCATGGTAACCATGGGGTAGTGTTGCCATGGTAACCATGCGGTTGTGTTGCCATGGTAACCATGGGGTTTGGTTGCTATGGTTAGCATGGGGTTCTGTTGCCATCGTAACCATGGGGTTGTGTTGCCATGGCAACCATGGGGTTGTGTTGCCATGGTAACCATGGCGTTTAGTTGCCATAGCAACTATGGGGCTGTGTTGCCATGGTAACCAAGGGGTAGTGTTGCCATGGCAACCATGGGGTTGTGTTGCCATGGTAACCATGGGGTAGTGTTGCCATGGCAACCATGGGGTTGTGTTGCCATGGGAACCATGGCGTTTAGTTGCCATGGCAACTATGGGGTTCTGTTGCCATGGTAACCATGGCGTTTAGTTGCCATGGCAACCATGCGGTTGTGTTGCCTTGGTAACCATGGGGTAGCGTTTCCATTGTAACCATGCGGTTGTGTTGCCATGGTAACCATGGGGTTGGGTTGCCATGGCAACCATGGGGTTGTGTTGCCATGGTAACCATGGCGTTTAGTTGCCATGGTAACGATGGGGTTGGGTTGCCATGGAAACCACGGGGTTGTGTTGCCATGTGAACCATGGGGTTGTGTTGCCATGGTAACCATGGAGTTTAGTTGCCATGGCAACTATGGGATACTGTTGCCATGGTAACCATGGGGTAGTGTTGCCATGGCAAACATGGGGTTGTGTTGCCATGGTAACGATGGGGTTGGGTTGCCATGGCAACCATGGGGTTGTGTTGCCATGGTAACTATGGGGTTGGGTTGCTATGGCAACTATGGGGTTTAGTTGCCATGGCAACCATGCGGTTGAGATGCCATGGTAACCATGCGGTTGTGTTGCCATGGTAACCATGGGGTAGTGTTGCCATGGCAACCATGGGGTTGTGTTGCCATGGTAACCATGGCGTTTAGTTGCCATGGCAACTATGGGGTTGTATTGCCATGGTAACCATGGGGTAGTGTTTCCATGGCAACCATGGGGTTGTGTTGCAATGGTAACCATCCGGTTGTGTTGCCATGGTAACCATGGGGTTGGGTTGCCATGGCAACCACGGGGTTTGGTTGCTATGGTAACCATGGCGTTCTGTTGCCATGGTAACCATGGGGTTGTGTTGCCATGGTAACCATGGGGTTCTGTTGCCATGGTAACCATGGGGTAGTGTTGCCATGGCAACCATGGGGTTGTGTTGCCATGGTAACCATGGGGTTGGGTTGGAATGGTTATCAGGCGGTTCTTTTGGAATGGCAACCATGGGGTAGTGTTGCCATGGTAACCATGCAGTTGTGTTGCCATGGTAACCATGGGGTAGTGTTGCCATGGTAACCATGGGGTTGGGTTGCCATGGCAACCATGGGGTTGTGTTGCCATGGTAACCATGGCTTTTATTTCCATGGCAACTATGGGGTTGGGTTGCCATGGTAACCAGGGGGTAGTGTTGCCATGGCAACCATGGGGTTGTGTTGCCATGGTAACCATGGGGTTGGGTTGCCATGGCAACCACGGCGTTGTGTTGCCATGGGAACCATGGCGTTTAGTTGCCATAGTAACTATGGGGTTCTGTTGCTATGGTAACCATGGGGTAGTGTTGCCATCCAACCATGGGGTTGTGTTGCCATGGTAACTATGGGGTTTGGTTACTATGGAAACTATGGGGTTTAGTTGCCATGGTAACCATGGGGTAGTGTTGCCATGGTAACCATGCGGTTGTGTTGCCATGGTAACCATGGGGTTTGGTTGCTATGGTTAGCATGGGGTTCTGTTGCCATCGTAACCATGGGGTTGTGTTGCCATGGCAACCATGGGGTTGTGTTGCCATGGTAACCATGGCGTTTAGTTGCCATAGCAACTATGGGGTTCTGTTGCCATGGTAACCATGGGGTAGTGTTGCCATGGCAACCATGGGGTTGTGTTGCCATGGTAACCATGGGGTAGTGTTGCCATGGCAACCATGGGGTTGTGTTGCCGTGGTAACGATGGGGTTGGGTTGCCATGGCAACCACGGGGTTGTGTTGCCATGGGAACCATGGGGTTGTGTTGCCATGGTAACCATGGCGTTTATTTGCCATGGTAACGATGGGTTTGGGTTGCCATGGCAACCACGGGGTTGTGTTGCCATGGGAACCATGGGGTTGTGTTGCCATTGTAACTATGGGGTTGGGTTGCTATGGAAACTATGGGGTTTAGTTGCCATGGCAACCATGGGGTTGAGATGCCGTGGTAACCATGCAGTTGCGTTGCCATGGTAACCATGCGGTTGTGTTGTTGTGGTAACCATGCGGTTGTGTTGCCATGGCAACCACGGGGTTTGGTTGCTATGGTAACCATGGCGTTCTGTTGCCATGGTAACCATGGGGTTGTGTTGCCATGGTAACCATGGGGTAGTGTTACCATGGCAACTATGGGGTTCTGTTGCCATGGTAACCATGGGGTAGTGTTGCCATGGCAACCATGGGGTTGTGTTGCCATGGTAACTATGGGGTTGGGTTGCAATGTTTATCAGGCGGTTGTGTTGCCATGGTAACCATGGGATTGTGTTGCCATGGTAACCATGGGGTTGGGTTGCCATGGCAACCACGGGGTTTGGTTGCTATGGTAACCATGGCGTTCTGTTGCCATGGTAACCATGGGGTTGTGTTGCCATGGTAACGATGGGGTTGAGTTGCCATGGCAACTATGGGGTTCTGTTGCCATGGTAACCATGGGGTAGTGTTGCCATGGCAACCATGGGGTTGTGTTGCCATGGTAAGTATGGGGTACTGTTGCCATGGTAACCATGGGGTACTGTTGCCATGGTAACCATGAGGTTGGGTTGCCATTGCAACCATGGGGTTGTGTTGCCATGGTAACGATGGGGTTGGGTTACCATGGCAACTATGGGGTTCTGTTGCCATGGTAACCATGGGGTAGTGTTGCCATGGCAACCATGGGGTTGTGTTGCCATGGTAACGATGGGGTTGGGTTGCCATGCCAACTACGCGGTTTGGTTGCTATGGTAACCATGGGGTTCTGTTGCCATGGTAACCATGGGGTAGTGTTGCCATGGCAACCATGGGGTTGGGTTGCCATGGTAAGTATGGGGTTGGGTTGCAATGGTTATCAGGCGGTTCTTTTGGAATGGCAACCATGGGGTAGTGTTGCCATGGTAACCATGCAGTTGTGTTGCCATGGTAACCATGGGGTAGTGTTGCCATGGTAACCATGGGGTTGGGTTGCCATGGCAACCATGGGGTTGTGTTGCCATGGTAACGATGGGGTTTGGTTCCATGGAAACCACGGGGTTGTGTTGCCATGAGAACCATGGGGTTGTGCTGCCATGGTAACCATGGAGTTTAGTTGCCATGGCAACTATGGGATACTGTTGCCATGGCAACCATGGGGTTGTTTTGCCATGGTAACCATGGCGTTTAGTTTCCATGGGAACTATGGGGTTCTGTTGCCATGGTAACCATGGGGTAGTGTTGCCATGGCAACCATGGGGTTGTGTTGCCATGGTAACTATGGGGTTGGGTTGCAATGGTTATCAGGCGGTTCTTTTGGAATGGAAACCATGGGGTAGTGTTGCCATGGTAACCATGCGGTTGTGTTGCCATGGTAACCATGGGTAGCGTTGCCATGGTAACCATGCGGTTGTGTTGCCATGGTAACCATGGGGTTGGGTTGCCATGGCAACCACGGCGTTGTGTTGCCATGGGAACCATGGCGTTTAGTTCCCATGGCAACTATGGGGTTCTGTTGCCATGGTAACCATGGCGTTTAGTTGCCATGGCAACCATGCGGTTGTGTTGCCTTGGTAACCATGGGGTAGCGTTTCCATTGTAACCATGCGGTTGTGTTGCCATGGTAACCATGGGGTTGGGTTGCCATGGCAACCATGGGGTTGTGTTGCCATGGTAACCATGGCGTTTAGTTGCCATGGTAACGATGGGGTTGGGTTGCCATGGAAACCACGGGGTTGTGTTGCCATGAGAACCATGGGGTTGTGTTGCCATGGTAACCATGGAGTTTAGTTGCCATGGCAACTATGGGATACTATTGCCATGGTAACCATGGGGTAGTGTTGCCACGGCAACCATGCGGTTGTGTTGCCATGGTAACCATGGGGTTGCGTTGCCATGGTAACCATGGGGTTGGGTTGCCATGGCAACCACGGGGTTTGGTTGCTATGGTAACCATGGCGTTCTGTTGCCATGGTAACCATGGAGTTGTGTTGCCATGGTAACGATGGGGTTGAGTTGCCATGGCAACTATGGGGTTCTGTTGCCATGGTAACCATGGGGTAGTGTTGCCATGGCAACCATGGGGTTGTGTTGCCATGGTAACTATGGGGTTGGCTTGCAATGGTTATCAGGCGGTTGTGTTGCCATGGCAACCATGCGGTTGTGTTGCCTTGGTAACCATGGGGTAGCGTTTCCATTGTAACCATGTGGCTGTGTTGCCATGGTAACCGTGGTGTTGGGTTGCCATGGCAACCGTGGGGTTGTGTTGCCCTGGTAACGATGGGGTTGGGTTGCCATGGAAACCACGGGGTTGGGTTGCCATGGCAACCACGGCGTTGTGTTGCCATGGGAACCATGGCGTTTAGTTGCCATGGCAACTATGGGGTTCTGTTGCCATGGTAACCATGGCGTTTAGTTGCCATGGCAACCATGCGGTTGTGTTGCCTTGGTAACCATGGGGTAGCGTTTCCATTGTAACCATGGCGTTTATTTACCATGGTAACGATGGGTTTGTGTTGCCATGGCAACCACGGGGTTGTGTTGCCATGGGAACCATGGGGTAGCGTTGCCATGGTAACCATGCGGTTGTGTTGCCATGGTAACCATGAGGTTGGGTTGCCATGGCAACCACGGCGTTGTGTTGCCATGGGAACCATGGCGTTTAGTTGCCATAGTAACTATGGGGTTCTGTTGCTATGGTAACCAAGGGGTAGTGTTGCCATGGCAACCATGGGGTTGTGTTGCCATGGTAACTATGGGGTTTGGTTACTATGGAAACTATGGGGTTTAGTTGCCATGGTAACCATGGGGTAGTGTTGCCATGGTAACCATGCGGTTGTGTTGCCATGGTAACCATAGGGTTTGGTTGCTATGGTTAGCATGGGGTTCTGTTGCCATCGTAACCATGGGGTTGTGTTGCCATGGCAACCATGGGGTTGTGTTGCCATGGTAACCATGGCGTTTAGTTGCCATAGCAACTATGGGGTTCTGTTGCCATGGTAACCATGGGGTAGTGTTGCCATGGCAACCATGGGGTTGTGTTGCCATGGTAACCATGGGGTAGTGTTGCCATGGCAACCATGGGGTTGTGTTGCCGTGGTAACGATGGGGTTGGGTTGCCATGGCAACCACGGGGTTGTGTTGCCATGGGAACCATGGGGTTGTGTTGCCATGGTAACCGTGGCGTTTATTTGCCATGGTAACGATGGGTTTGGGTTGCCATGGCAACCACGGGGTTGTGTTGCCATGGGAACCATGGGGTTCTGTTGCTATGGTAACCAAGGGGTAGTGTTGCCATGGTAACCATGGGGTAGTGTTGCCATTGTAACTATGGGGTTGGGTTGCTATGGAAACTATGGGGTTTAGTTGCCATGGCAACCATGGGGTTGAGATGCCGTGGTAACCATGCGGTTGTGTTGCCATGGCAACCACGGGGTTTGGTTGCTATGGTAACCATGGCGTTCTGTTGCCATGGTAACCATGGGGTTGTGTAGCCATGGTAACCATGGGGTAGTGTTGCCATGGCAACTATGGGGTTCTGTTGCCATGGTAACCATGGGGTAGTGTTGCCATGGCAACCATGGGGTTGTGTTGCCATGGTAACTATGGGGTTGGGTTGCAATGGTTATCAGGCGGTTGTGTTGCCATGGTAACCATGGGATTGGGTTGCCATGGTAACCATGGGGTTGGGTTGCCATGGCAACCACGGGGTTTGGTTGCTATGGTAACCATGGCGTTCTGTTGCCATGGTAACCATGGGGTTGTGTTGCCATGGTAACGATGGGGTTGAGTTGCGATGGCAACTATGGGGTTCTTTTGCCATGGTAACCGTGGGGTAGTGTTGCCATGGCAACCATGGGGTTGTGTTGCCATGGTAAGTATGGGGTTGGGTTGCAATGGTTATCAGGCGGTTCTTTTGGAATGGCAACCATGGGGTAGTGTTGCCAAGGTAACCATGCAGTTGTGTTGCCATGGTAACCATGGGGTACTCTTGCCATGGTAACCATGAGGTTGGGTTGCCATGGCAACCACGGGGTTGTGTTGCCATGGTAACCATGGCGTTTATTTTCCATGGCAACTATGGGGTTCTGTTGCCATGGTAACCATGGGGTAGTGTTGCCATGGCAACCATGGGGTTGTGTTGCCATGG
This sequence comes from Netta rufina, assembly GCF_964035555.1. Taxonomy (NCBI): domain Eukaryota; kingdom Metazoa; phylum Chordata; class Aves; order Anseriformes; family Anatidae; genus Netta; species Netta rufina. The sequence goes on along the minus strand of NW_028168835.1, from coordinate 20,562 downwards.
TAACGATGGGGTTGGGGTGCCATGCCAACTACGCGGTTTGGTTGCTATGGTAACCATGGGGTTCTGTTGCCATGGTAACCATGGGGTAGTGTTGCCATGGCAACCATGGGGTTGTGTTGCCATGGTAACGATGGGGTTGGGTTGCAATGGTTATCAGGCGGTTCTTTTGGAATGGCAACCATGGGGTAGTGTTGCCATGGTAACCATGCAGTTGTGTTGCCATGGTAACCATGGGGTAGTGTTGCCATGGTAACCATGGGGTTGGGTTGCCATGGCAACCATGGGGTTGTGTTGCCATGGTAACGATGGGGTTTGGTTGCCATGGAAACCACGGGGTTGTGTTGCCATGAGAACCATGGGGTTGTGCTGCCATGGTAACCATGGAGTTTAGTTGCCATGGCAACTATGGGATACTGTTGCCATGGCAACCATGGGGTTGTGTTGCCATGGTAACCATGGCGTTTAGTTTCCATGGGAACTATGGGGTTCTGTTGCCATGGTAACCATGGGGTAGTGTTGCCATGGCAACCATGGGGTTGGGTTGCCATGGTAACTATGGGGTTGGGTTGCAATGGTTATCAGGCGGTTCTTTTGGAATGGAAACCATGGGGTAGTGTTGCCATGGTAACCATGCGGTTGTGTTGCCATGGTAACCATGGGTAGCGTTGCCATGGTAACCATGCGGTTGTGTTGCCATGGTAACCATGGGGTTGGGTTGCCATGGCAACCACGGCGTTGTGTTGCCATGGGAACCATGGCGTTTAGTTGCCATGGCAACTATGGGGTTCTGTTGCCATGGTAACCATGGCGTTTAGTTGCCATGGCAACCATGCGGTTGTGTTGCCTTGGTAACCATGGGGTAGCGTTTCCATTGTAACCATGCGGTTGTGTTGCCATGGTAACCATTGGGTTGGGTTGCCATGGCAACCATGGGGTTGTGTTGCCATGGTAACCATGGCGTTTAGTTGCCATGGTAACGATGGGGTTGGGTTGCCATGGAAACCACGGGGTTGTGTTGCCATGAGAACCATGGGGTTGTGTTGCCATGGTAACCATGGAGTTTAGTTGCCATGGCAACTATGGGATACTGTTGCCATGGTAACCATGGGGTAGTGTTGCCATGGCAACCATGCGGTTGTGTTGCCATGGTAACCATGGGGTTGCGTTGCCATGGTAACCATGGGGTTGGGCTGCCATGGCAACCACGGGGTTTGGTTGCTATGGTAACCATGGCGTTCTGTTGCCATGGTAACCATGGGGTTGTGTTGCCATGGTAACGATGGGGTTGAGTTGCCATGGCAACTATGGGGTTCTGTTGCCATGGTAACCATGGGGTAGTGTTGCCATGGCAACCATGGGGTTGTGTTGCCATGGTAACTATGGGGTTGGGTTGCAATGGTTATCAGGCGGTTGTGTTGCCATGGCAACCGTGCGGTTGTGTTGCCTTGGTAACCATGGGGTAGCGTTTCGATTGTAACCATGCGGCTGTGTTGCCATGGTAACCGTGGCGTTGGGTTGCCATGGCAACCGTGGGGTTGTGTTGCCCTGGTAACGATGGGGTTGGGTTGCCATGGAAACCACGGGGTTGTGTTGCCATGAGAACCATGGGGTTGTGTTGCCATGGTAACCATGGAGTTTAGTTGCCATGGCAACTATGGGATACTGTTGCCATGGTAACCATGGGGTAGTGTTGCCATGGCAAACATGGGGTTGTGTTGCCATGGTAACGATGGGGTTCGGTTGCCATGGCAACCATGGGGTTGTGTTGCCATGGTAACTATGGGGTCGGGTTGCTATGGCAACTATGGGGTTTAGTTGCCATGGCAACCATGCGGTTGAGATGCCGTGGTAACCATGCGGTTGTGTTGCCATGGGAACCATGGGGTAGTGTTGCCATGGCAACCATGGGGTTGTGTTGCCATGGTAACCATGCGGTTGTGTTGCCATGGTAACCATGGGGTTGGGTTGCCATGGCAACCACGGGGTTTGGTTGCTATGGTAACCATGGCGTTCTGTTGCCATGGTAACCATGGGGTTGTGTTGCCATGGTAACCATGGGGTTCTGTTGCCATGGTAACCATGGGGTAGTGTTGCCATGGCAACCATGGGGTTGTGTTGCCATGGTAAGTATGGGGTTGGGTTGCAATGGTTATCAGGCGGTTCTTCTGGAATGGCAACCATGGGGTAGTGTTGCCAAGGTAACCATGCAGTTGTGTTGCCATGGTAACCATGGGGTAGTGTTACCATGGTAACCATGGTGTTGGGTTGCCATGGCAACCATGGAGTTGTGTTGCCATGGTAACCATGGCGTTTATTTTCCATGGCAACTATGGGGTTCTGTTGCCATGGTAACCATGGGGTAGTGTTGCCATGGCAACCATGGGGTTGTGTTGCCATGGTAACGATGGGGTTGGGTTGCCATGCCAACTACGCGGTTTGGTTGCTATGGTAACCATGGGGTTCTGTTCCATGGTAACCATTGGGTAGTGTTGCCATGGTAAGTATGGGGTTGGGTTGCAATGGTTATCAGGCGGTTCTTTTGGAATGGCAACCATGGGGTAGTGTTTCCATGGTAACCATGCAGTTGTGTTGCCATGGTAACCATGGGGTAGTGTTGCCATGGCAACCATGGGGTTGTGTTGCCATGGTAACGATGGGGTTGGGTTGCCATGCCAACTACGCGGTTTGGTTGCTATGGTAACCATGGGGTTCTGTTCCATGGTAACCATGGGGTTGTGTTGCCATGGTAAGTATGGGGTTGGGTTGCAATCGTTATCAGGCGGTTCTTTTGGAATGGCAACCATGGGGTAGTGTTGCCATGGTAACCATGCAGTTGTGTTGCCATGGTAACGATAAGGTAGTGTTGCCATGGTAACCATGGGGTTGGGTTGCCATGGCAACCATGGGGTTGTGTTGCCATGGTAACCATGGCGTTTAGTTTCCATGGCAACTATGGGGTTCTGTTGCCATGGTAACCATGGGGTAGTGTTGCCATGGCAACCATGCGGTTGTGTTGCCATGGTAACCATGGGGTTGGGTTGCCATGGCAACCACGCGGTTTGGTTGCTATGGTAACCATGGGGTTCTCTTGCCATGGTAACCATGGGGTTGGGTTGCCATGGTAACCATGGCGTTTAGTTGCCATGGCAACTATGGGTTTCTGTTGCCATGGTAACCATGGGGTAGTGTTGCCATGGTAACCATGCGGTTGTGTTGCCGTAGTAACCATAGGGTAGCGTTTCCATTGTAACCATGCGGTTGTGTTGCCATGGTAACCATGGGGTTGGGTTGCCATGGCAACCATGGGGTTGTGTTGCCATGAGAACCATGGGGTTGTGCTGCCATGGTAACCATGGAGCTTATTTGCCATGGCAACTATGGGATACTGTTGCCATGGCAACCATGGGGTTTGGTTGCCATGGTAACCATGGCGTTTAGTTTCCATGGGAACTATGGGGTTCTGTTGCCATGGTAACCATGGGGTAGTGTTGCCATGGCAACCATGCGGTTGTGTTGCCACGGTAACCATGGGGTTGGGTTGCCATGGCAACCACGCGGTTTGGTTGCTATGGTAACCATGGGGTTCTGTTGCCATGGTAACCATGGGGTTGGGTTGCCATGGTAACCATGGCGTTTAGTTGCCATGGCAACTATGGGGTTCTGTTTCCATGGTAACCATGGGGTAGTGTTGCCATGGCAACCATGGGGTTGTGTTGCCATGGTAACTATGGGGTTGGGTTCCAATGGTTATCAGGCGGTTCTTTTGGAATGGCAACCATGGGGTAGTGTTGCCATGGTAACCATGCGGTTGTGTTGCCATGGTAACCATGGGTAGCGTTGCCATGGTAACCATGCGGTTGTGTTGCCATGGTAACCATGGGGTTGGGTTGCCATGGCAACCACGGCGTTGTGTTGCCATGGGAACCATGGCGTTTAGTTGCCATGGCAACTATGGGGTTCTGTTGCCATGGTAACCATGGCGTTTAGTTGCCATGGCAACCATGCGGTTGTGTTGCCTTGGTAACCATGGGGTAGCGTTTCCATTGTAACCAAGCGGTTGTGTTGCCATGGTAACCATGGGATTGGGTTGCCATGGCAACCATGGGGTTGTGTTGCCATGGTAACCATGGCGTTTAGTTGCCATGGTAACGATGGGGTTGGGTTGCCATGGAAACCACGGGGTTGTGTTGCCATGAGAACCATGGAGTTTAGTTGCCATGGCAACTATGGGATACTGTTGCCATGGTAACCATGGGGTAGTGTTGCCATGGCAAACATGGGGTTGTGTTGCCATGGTAACGATGGGGTTGGGTTGCCATTGCAACCATGGGGTTGTGTTGCCATGGTAAGTATGGGGTTGGGTTGCAATGGTTATCAGGCGGTTCTTTTGGAATGGCAATCATGGGGTAGTGTTGCCATGGTAACCATGCGGTTGTGTTGCCATGGTAACCATGGGGTTGGGTTGCCATGGCAACCACGGTGTTTGGTTGCTATGGTAACCATGGCGTTCTGTTGCCATGGTAACCATGGCGTTTGGTTGCCATGGTAACCATGGGGCAGCGTTGCCATGGTAACCATGCGGTTGTGTTGCCATGGTAACCATGGGGTAGCGTTGCCACGGTAACCATGCGGTTGTGTTGCCATGGTAACCATGGGGTTGGGTTGCCATGGCAACCACGGCTTTGTGTTGCCATGGGAACCATGGCGTTTAGTTGCCATAGCAACTATGGGGTTCTGTTGCTATGGTAACCATGGGGTAGTGTTGCCATGGCAACCATGGGGTTGTGTTGCCATGGTAACTATGGGGTTGGGTTACTATGGAAACTATGGGGTTTAGTTGCCATGGCAACCATGGGGTAGTGTTGCCATGGTAACCATGCGGTTGTGTTGCCATGGTAACCATGGGGTTTGGTTGCTATGGTTAGCATGGGGTTCTGTTGCCATCGTAACCATGGAATTGTGTTGCCACGGCAACCATGGGGTTGTGTTGCCATGGTAACCATGGCGTTTAGTTGCCATGGCAACTAGGGGGTTCTGTTGCCATGGTAACCATGGGGTAGTGTTGCCATGGCAACCATGGGGTTGTGTTGCCATGGTAACCATGGGGTAGGGTTGCCATGGCAACCATGGGGTTGTGTTGCCGTGGTAACGATTGGAATGGGTTGCCATGGCAACCACGGGGTTGTGTTGCCATGGGAACCATGGTGTAGTGTTGACATGGTAACGATGGGGTTGGGTTGCCATGGCAACCATGGGGTTCTGTTGCCATGGTAACCATGGCGCTTAGTTGCCATGGCAACTATGGGATACTGTTTCCATGGTAACCGTGGGGTAGTGTTGCCATGGTAACCATGGGGTTGTGTTGCCATGGTAACGATGGGGTAGGGTTGCTATGGCAACTATGGGGTTTAGTTGACATGGCAACCATGCGGTTGAGATGCCGTGGTAACCATGCGGTTGTGTTGCCATGGTAACCATGGGGTAGTGTTGCCATGGCAACCATGGGGTTGTGTTGCCATGGTAACCATGGCGTTTAGTTGCCATGGCAACTATGGGGTTGTGTTGCCATGGTAACCATGGGGTAGTGTTTCCATGGCAACCATGGGGTTGTGTTGCAATGGTAACCATGCGGTTGTGTTGCCATGGTAACCATGGGGTTGGGTTGCCATGGCAACCACGGGGTTTGGTTGCTATGGTAACCATGGCGTTCTGTTGCCATGGTAACCATGGGGTTGTGTTGCCATGGTAACCATGGGGTTCTGTTGCCATGGTAACCATGGGGTAGTGTTGCCATGACAACCATGGGGTTGTGTTGCCATGGTAACCATGGGGTTGGGTTGCAATGGTTATCAGCCGGTTCTTTTGGAATGGCAACCATGGGGTAGTGTTGCCATGGTAACCATGCAGTTGTGTTGCCATGGTAACCATGGGGTAGTGTTGCCATGGTAACCATGGGGTTGGGTTGCCATGGCAACCATGGGGTTGTGTTGCCATGGTAACCATGGCGTTTATTTCCATGGCAACTATGGGGTTGGGTTGCCATGGTAACCATGGGGTAGTGTTGCCATGGCAACCATGGGGTTGTGTTGCCATGGTAACGATGGGGTTGGGTTACCATGGCAACTACGCGGTTTGGTTGCTATGGTAACCATGGGGTTCTGTTGCCATGGTAACCATGGGGTAGTGTTGCCATGGCAACCATGGGGTTGTGTTGCCATGGCAACCACGCGGTTTGGTTGCTATGGTAACCATGGGGTACTGTTGCCATGGCAACCATGGGGTTGTGTTGCCATGGTAACCATGGCGTTTAGTTGCCATGGGAACTATGGGGTTCTGTTGCCATGGTAACCATGGGGTAGTGTTGCCATGGCAACCATGGGGTTGTGTTGCCATGGTAACTATGGGGTTGGGGTGCAATGGTTATCAGGCGGTTCTTTTGGAATGGCAACCATGGGGTAGTGTTGCCGTGGTAACCATGCGGTTGTGCTGCCATGGTAACCATGGGGTAGCGTTTCCATTGGAACCATGCGGTTGTGTTGCCATGGTAACCATGGGGTTTGGTTGCCATGGCAACCATGGCGTTGTGTTGCCATGGTAACGATGGGGTTTGGTTGCCATGGAAACCACGGGGTTGTGTTGCCATGAGAACCATGGGGTTGTGTTGCCATGGTAACCATGGAGTTTAGTTACCATGGCAACTATGGGATACTGTTGCCATGGTAACCATGGGGTAGTGTTGCCATGGTAACTATGGGGTTGGGTTGCAATGGTTATCAGGCGGTTCTTTTGGAATGGCAATCATGGGGTAGTGTTGCCATGGTAACCATGCGGTTGTGTTGCCATGGTAACCATGGGGTTGGGTTGCCATGGCAACCACGGGGTTTGGTTGCTATGGTAACCATGGCGTTCTGTTGCCATGGTAACCATGGGGTTTGGTTGCCATCGTAACCATGGGGCAGCGTTGCCATGGTAACCATGCGGTTGTGTTGCCATGGTAACCATGGGGTAGCGTTGCCATGGTAACCATGCGGTTGTGTTGCCATGGTAACCATGGGGTTGGGTTGCCATGGCAACCACGGCGTTGTGTTGCCATGGGAACCATGGCGTTTAGTTGCCATAGCAACTATGGGGTTCTGTTGCTATGGTAACCATGGGGTAGTGTTGCCATGGCAACCATGGGGTTGTGTTGCCATGGTAACTATGGGGTTGGGTTACTATGGAAACTATGGGGTTTAGTTGCCATGGCAACCATGGGTTAGTGTTGCCATGGTAACCATGCGGTTGTGTTGCCATGGTAACCATGGGGTTTGGTTGCTATGGTTAGCATGGGGTTCTGTTGCCATCGTAACCATGGAATTGTGTTGCCACGGCAACCATGGGGTTGTGTTGCCATGGTAACCATGGCGTTTAGTTGCCATGGCAACTAGGGGGTTCTGTTGCCATGGTAACCATGGGGTAGTGTTGCCATGGCAACCATGGGGTTGTGTTGCCATGGTAACCTTGGGGTAGGGTTGCCATGGCAACCATGGGTTTGTGTTGCCGTTGTAACGATGGGGATGGGTTGCCATGGCAACCACGGGGTTGTGTTGCCATGGGAACCATGGTGTAGTGTTGCCATGGTAACGATGGGGTTGGGTTGCCATGGCAACCATGGGGTTCTGTTGCCATGGTAACCATGGCGCTTAGTTGCCATGGCAACTATGGGATACTGTTTCCATGGTAACCATGGGTTAGTGTTGCCATGGCAACCATGGGGTTGTGTTGCCATGGTAACGATGGGGTTGGGTTGCCATGGCAACCATGGGGTTGTGTTGCCATGGGAACCATGGGGTTGTGTTGCCATGGTAACTATGGGGTTGGGTTGCTATGGCAACTATGGGGTTTAGTTGCCATGGCAACCATGGGGTCGAGATGCCGTGGTAACCATGCAGTTGGGTTGCCGTGGTAACCATGCGGTTGTGTTGTTGTGGTAACCATGCCGTTGTGTTGCCATGGTAACCATGGCGTTGGGTTGCCATGGCAACCACGGGGTGTGGTTGCTATGGTAACCATGGCGTTCCGTTGCCATGGTAACCATGGGGTTGGGTTGCCATGGTAACCATGGCGTTTAGTTGCCATGGCAACTATGGGGTTCTGTTGCCATGGTAACCATGGGGTAGTGTTGCCATGGCAACCATGGGGTTGTGTTGCCATGGTAACTATGGGGTTGGGTTGCAATGGTTATCAGCCGGTTCTTTTGGAATGGCAACCATGGTGTAGTGTTGCCATGGTAACCATGGGGTTGTGTTGCCAGGGTAACCATGGGGTAGCGTTGCCATTGTAACCATACGGTTGTGTTGCCATGGTAACCATGCGGTTGGGTTGCCATGGCAACCATGGGGTTGTGTTGCCATGGTAACGATGGGGTTGGGTTGCCATGGCAACCACGGGGTTGTGTTGCCATGGGAACCATGGGGTTGTGTTGCCATGGTAACCATGGCGTTTAGTTGCCATGGCAACTATGGGATACAGTTGCCATGGTAACGATGGGGTTGGGTTGCCATGGCAACGACGGGGTTGTGTTGCCATGGTAACTATGTGGTTGGGTTGCTATGGCAACTATGGGGTTTAGTTGCCATGGCAACCATGCGGTTGAGATACCGTGGTAACGATGCGTTTGTGTTTCCATGGTAACCATGGGGTTGGGTTTCCATGGCAACCATGGGGTTGTGTTGCCATGGTAACCATGGCGTTTAGTTGCCATGGCAACTATGGGGTTCTGTTGCCATGGTAACCATGGGGTTGTGTTGCCATGGTTACTATGGGGTTGGGTTACAATGGTTATCAGGCGGTTCTATTGGAATGGCAATCATGGGGTACTGTTGCCATGGTAACCATGCGGTTGTGTTGCCATGGTAACCATGGGGTTGTGTTGCCATGGCAACCACGGGGTTTGGTTGCTATGGTAACCATGGCGTTCTGTTGCCATGGTAACCATGCGGTTGGGTTGCCATGCTAACCATGAGGTTCTGCTGCCATGGTAACCATGGAGTAGTGTTGCCATGGCAACCATGGGGTTGTGTTGCCATGGTAAGTATGGGGTTGGGTTGCAATGATTATCAGGCCGTTCTTTTGGAATGGCAACCATTGGGTAGTGTTGCCATGGTAACCATGCGATTGTGTTGCCATGGTAACCATGGGGTAGCGTTGCCATGGTAACCATGCGGTTGTGTTGCCATGGTAACCATGGGGTAGTGTTGCCATGGCAACCACGGCGTTGTGTTGCCATGGGAACCATGGCGTTTAGTTGCCATAGTAACTATGGGGTTCTGTTGCTATGGTAACCAAGGGGTAGTGTTGCCATGGCAACCATTGGGTTGTGTTGCCATGGTAACTATGGGGTTTGGTTACTATGGAAACTATGGGGTTTAGTTGCCATGGTAACCATGGGGTAGTGTTGCCATGGTAACCATGCGGTTGTTTTGCCATGGTAACCATGGGGTGTGGTTGCTGTGGTTTACATGGGGTTCTGTTGCCATCGTAACAATGGGGTGGTGTTTCCATGGCAACCATGGGGTTGTGTTGCCATGGTAACCATGGCGTTTAGTTGCCATGGCAACTATGGGGTTCTGTTGCCATGGTAACCATGGGGTAGTGTTGCCATGGCAACCATGGGGTTGTGTTGCCGTGGTAACGATGGGGTTGGCTTGCCATGGCAACCACGGGGTTGTGTTGCCATGGGAATCATGGGGTTGTGTTGCCATGGTAACCATGGCGTTTATTTACCATGGTAACGATGGGTTTGGGTTGCCATGGCAACCACGGGGTTGTGTTGCCATGGGAACCATGGGGTTGTGTTGCCATGGTAACCATGCGTTTGTGTTGCCATGGTAACCATGGGGTAGCGTTGCCATGGTAACCATGCGGTTGTGTTGCCATGGGAACCATGGGGTTGTGTTGCCATGGTAACCATGGCGTTTAGTTGCCATGGCAACTATGGGGTTCTGTTGCCATGGTAACCACGGGGTTGTGTTGCCATGGGAACCATGGGGTTGTGTTGCCATGGTAACCATGGCGTTTATTTACCATGGTAACGATGGGTTTGGGTTGCCATGGCAACCACGGGGTTGTGTTGCCATGGGAACCATGGGGTTGTGTTGCCATGGTAACCATGCGTTTGTGTTGCCATGGTAACCATGGGGTAGCGTTGCCATGGTAACCATGCGGTTGTGTTGCCATGGTAACTATGGGGTTGGGTTGCCATGGCAACCACGGCGTTGTGTTGCCATGGGAACCATGGCGTTTAGTTGCCATAGTAACTATGGGGTTCTGTTGCTATGGTAACCATGGGGTAGTGTTGCCATCCAACCATGGGGTTGTGTTGCCATGGTAACTATGGGGTTTGGTTACAATGGAAACTATGGGGTTTAGTTGCCATGGTAACCATGGGGTAGTGTTGCCATGGTAACCATGCGGTTGTGTTGCCATGGTAACCATGGGGTTTGGTTGCTATGGTTAGCATGGGGTTCTGTTGCCATCGTAACCATGGGGTTGTGTTGCCATGGCAACCATGGGGTTGTGTTGCCGTGGTAACCATGGCGTTTAGTTGCCATAGCAACTATGGGGTTCTGTTGCCATGGTAACCATGGGGTAGTGTTGCCATGGCAACCATGGGGTTGTGTTGCCATGGTAACCATGGGGTAGTGTTGCCATGGCAACCATGGGGTTGTGTTGTCGTGGTAACGATGGGGTTGGGTTGCCATGGCAACCACGGGGTTGTGTTGCCATGGGAACCATGGGGTTGTGTTGCCATGGTAACCATGGCGTTTATTTGCCATGGTAACGATGGGTTTGGGTTGCCATGGCAACCACGGGGTTGTGTTGCCATGGGAACCATGGGGTTGTGTTGCCATTGTAACTATGGGGTTGGGTTGCTATGGAAAGTATGGGGTTTAGTTGCCATGGCAACCATGGGGTTGAGATGCCGTGGTAACCATGCAGTTGCGTTGCCATGGTAACCATGCGGTTGTGTTGTTGTGGTAACCATGCGGTTGTGTTGCCATGGCAACCACGGGGTTTGGTTGCTATGGTAACCATGGCGTTCTGTTGCCATGGTAACCATGGGGTTGTGTTGCCATGGTAACCATGGGGTAGTGTTGCCATGGCAACCATGGGGTTGTGTTTCCATGGTAACTATGGGGTTGGGTTGCAATGTTTATCAGGCGGTTGTGTTGCCATGGTAACCATGGGGTTGGGTTGCCATGGCAACCACGGGGTTTGGTTGCTATGGGAACCATGGCGTTCTGTTGCCATGGTAACCATGGGGTTGTGTTGCCATGGTAACGATGGGGTTCAGTTGCCATGGCAACTATGGGGTTCTGTTGCCATGGTAACCATGGGGTAGTGTTGCCATGGCAACCATGGGGTTGTGTTGCCATGGTAACTATGCGGTTGGGTTGCAATGGTTATCAGGCGGTTGTGTTGCCATGGCAACCATGCGGTTGTGTTGCCTTGGTAACCATGGGGTAGCGTTTCCATTTTAACCATGCGGCTGTGTTGCCATGGTAACCGTGGTGTTGGGTTGCCATGGCAACCATGGGGTTGTGTTGCCATGGTAACGATGGGGTTGGGTTGCCATGGAAACCATAGAGTTTAGTTGCCATGGCAAACATGGGGTTTTGTTGCCATGGTAACGATGGGGTTCGGTTGCCATGGCAACCATGGGGTTGTGTTGCCATGGTAACCATGGGGTTGGGTTGCTATGGCAACTATGGTGTTTAGTTGCCATTGCAACCATGTGGTTGAGATGCCGTGGTAACCATGCGGTTGTGTTGCCATGGGAACCATGGGGTAGTGTTGCCATGGCAACCATGGGGTTGTGTTGCCATGGTAAGGATGGGGTTGGGTTGCAATGGTTATCAGGCGGTTCTTTTGGAATGGCAACCATGGGGTAGTGTTGCCAAGGTAACCATGCAGTTGTGTTGCCATGGTAACCATGGGGTACTGTTGCCATGGTAACCATGAGGTTGGGTTGCCATGGCAACCATGGGGTTGTGTTGCCATGGTAACCATGGCGTTTATTTTCCATGGCAACTATGGGGTTCTGTTGCCATGGTAACCATGGGGTAGTGTTGCCATGGCAACCATGGGGTTGTGTTGCCATGGTAACGATGGGGTTGGGTTGCCATGCCAACTACGCGGTTTGGTTGCTATGGTAACCATGGGGTTCTGTTGCCATGGTAACCATGGGGTAGTGTTGCCATGGCAACCATGGGGTTGTGTTGCCATGGTAAGTATGGGGTTGGGTTGCAATGGTTATCAGGCGGTTCTTTTGGAATGGCAACTATGGGGTAGTGTTGCCATGGTAACCATGCAGTTGTGTTGCCATGGTAACCATGGGGTAGTGTTGCCATGGTAACCATGGGGTTGGGTTGCCATGGCAACCATGGGGTTGTGTTGCCATGGTAACGATGGGGTTTGGTTGCCATGGAAACCACGGGGTTGTGTTGCCATGAGATCCATGGGGTTGTGCTGCCATGGTAACCATGGAGTTTAGTTGCCATGGCAACTATGGGATACTGTTGCCATGGCAACCATGGGGTTGTGTTGCCATGGTAACCATGGCGTTTAGTTTCCATGGGAACTATGGGGTTCTGTTGCCATGGTAACCATGGGGTAGTGTTGCCATGGCAACCATGGGGTTGTGTTGCCATGGTAACTATGGGGTTGGGTTGCAATGGTTATCAGGCGGTTCTTTTGGAATGGAAACCATGGGGTAGTGTTGCCATGGTAACCATGGGGTTGGGTTGCCATGGCAACCATGGGGTTGCGTTGCCATGGTAACCATGCGGTTGTGTTGCCATGGTAACCATGGGGTTGGGTTGCCATGGCAACCACGGCGTTGTGTTGCCATGGGAACCATGGCGTTTAGTTGCCATGGCAACTATGGGGTTCTGTTGCCATGGTAACCATGGCGTTTAGTTGCCATGGCAACCATGCGGTTGTGTTGCCTTGGTAACCATGGGGTAGCGTTTCCATTGTAACCATGCGGTTGTGTTGCCATGGTAACCATGGGGTTGGGTTGCTATGGCAACCATGGGGTTGTGTTGCCATGGTAACCATGGGGTTTAGTTGCCATGGTAACGATGGGGATGGGTTGCCATGGAAACCACGGGGTTGTGTTGCCATGAGAACCATGGGGTAGTGTTGCCATGGCAACCACGGCGTTGTGTTGCCATGGTAACCATGGAGTTTAGTTGCCATGGCAACTATGGGATACTGTTGCCATGGTAACCATGGGGTAGTGTTGCCATGGCAACCATGCGGTTGTGTTGCCATGGTAACCATGGGGATGGGTTGCCATGGTAACCATGGGGTTGGGTTGCCATGGCAACCACGCGGTTTGGTTGCTATGGTAACCATGGCATTCTGTTGCCATGGTAACCATGGGGTTGTGTTGCCATGGTAACGATGGGGTTGAGTTGCCATGGCAACTATGGGGTTCTGTTGCCATGGTAACCATGGGGTAGTGTTGCCATGGCAACCATGGGGTTGTGTTGCCATGGTAACTATGGGGTTGTGTTGCAATGGTTATCAGGCCGTTGTGTTGCCATGGCAACCATGCGGTTGTGTTGCCTTCGTAACCATGGGGTAGCGTTTCCATTGTAACCATGCGGCTGTGTTGCCATGGTAACCGTGGTGTTGGGTTGCCATGGCAACCGTGGGGTTGTGTTGCCCTGGTAACGATGGGGTTGGGTTGCCATGGAAACCACGGGGTTGTGTTGCCATGAGAACCATGGGGTTGTGTTGCCATGGTAACCATGGAGTTTAGTTGCCATGGCAACTATGGGATACTGTTGCCATGGTAACCATGGGGTAGTGTTGCCATGGCAAACATGGGGTTGTGTTGCCATGGTAACGATGGGGTTCGGTTGCCATGGCAACCATGGGGTTGTGTTGCCATGGTAACTATGGGGTCAGGTTGCTATGGCAACTATGGGGTTTAGTTGCCATGGCAACCATGCGGTTGAGATGCCGTGGTAACCATGCGGTTGTGTTGCCATGGGAACCATGGGGTAGTGTTGCAATGGTAACCATGCGGTTGTGTTGCCATGGTAACCAAGGGGTTGGGTTGCCATGGCAACCACGGGGTTTGGTTGCTATGGTAACCATGGCGTTCTGTTGCCATGGTAACCATGGGGTTGTGTTGCCATGGTAACCATGGGGTTCTGTTGCCATGGTAACCATGGGGTAGTGTTGCCATGGCAACCATGGGGTTGTGTTGCCATGGTAAGGATGGGGTTGGGTTGCAATGGTTATCAGGCGGTTCTTTTGGAATGGCAACCATGGGGTAGTGTTGCCAAGGTAACCATGCTGTTGTGTTGCCATGGTAACCATGGGGTAGTGTTACCATGGTAACCATGGGGTTGGGTTGCCATGGCAACCATGGGGTTGTGTTGCCATGGTAACCATGGCGTTTATTTTCCATGGCAACTATGGGGTTCTGTTGCCATGGTAACCATGGGGTAGTGTTGCCATGGCAACCATGGGGTTGTGTTGCCATGGTAACGATGGGGTTGGGTTGCCATGCCAACTACGCGGTTTGGTTGCTATGGTAACCATGGGGTTCTGTTCCATGGTAACCATGGGGTAGTGTTGCCATGGCAACCATGGGGTTGTGTTGCCATGGTAAGTATGGGGTTGGGTTGCAATGGTTATCAGGCGGTTCTTTTGGAATGGCAACCATGGGGTAGTGTTGCCATGGTAACCATGCAGTTGTGTTGCCATGGTAACCATTAGGTAGTGTTGCCATGGTAACCATGGGGTTGGGTTGCCATGGCAACCATGGGGTTGTGTTGCCATGGTAACCATGGCGTTTAGTTTCCATGGCAACTATTGTGTTCTGTTGCCATGGTAACCATGGGGTAGTGTTTCCATGGCAACCACGCGGTTTGGTTGCTATGGTAACCATGGGGTTCTCTTGCCATGGTAACCATGGGGTTGGGTTGCCATGGTAACCATGGCGTTTAGTTGCCATGGCAACTATGGGGTTCTGTTGCCATGGTAACCATGGGGTAGTGTTGCCATGGCAACCATGGGGTTGTGTTTCCATGGTAAGTATGGGGTTGGGCTGCAATGGTTATCAGGCGGTTCTTTTGGAATGGCAACCATGGGGTAGTGTTGCCATGGTAACCATGCGGTTGTGTTGCCATGGTAACGATGGGGTTTGGTTGCCATGGAAACCACGGGGTTGTGTTGCCATGAGAACCATGGGGTTGGGTTGCCATGGCAACCATGGGGTTGTGTTGCCATGGGAACCATGGGCTTGTGTTGCCATGGTAACGTTGGGGTTGGGTTGCCATGGCAACTACGCGGTTTGGTTGCTATGGTAACCATGGGGTTCTATTGCCATGGTAACCATGGGGTTGAGTTGCCATGGTAACCAAGGGGTTGGGTTGCCATGGTAACCATGGCGTTTAGGTGCCATGGCAAATATGGGGTTCTGTTGCCATGGTAACCATGGGGTTGTGTTGCCATGGCAACCATGGGGTTGTGTTGCCATGGTAAGTATGGGGTTGGGTTG